>NW_015506295.1:160439-320617 GCF_001515645.1 Sinocyclocheilus grahami
GGGCAGCTCGCTAATCCGAGCGAGAGGCTGAGCAGCCCAACAATGAGGCCGCAGAGTCCCAGGGAAGGCGATGCCGGAGGGAGCCCACGGGTTTCTGAACGCACAAAGACATGCGGGAAACTAAACTGGAATCTACGAGCACTGGAGCCTGAACGAGACAAGACAGGACTGGTAAGCGATACCAAACATGACAGTCAGAACAAGGGAATAACTCTCAACGATCTGACAAAAGACAGAGAAACACGAGGAGCTATAAGGGGAAGCTAATGAGATGATAAGAACCTGGTGTGAAACAAGAGGCGAGCAGAGAAACAAAGGAGGGCGGGGAAACAATCATGCTGACAAATGCGCACGTGGTGAGCTGTCAACCCAAGCCACGCAGAACAACACACAACACCCACACGCAGAGACAGCAAGGAACAGGTGATCAGACCCGAGACCCGACAAGAGCAGTCTCAGTACTATGATATGGTCTAAATCTTGACTGGAAATCCTCACAGATACCATTTTTCTCTAAGAAAGAATATAATTGTGAGGATACTACCTTTTCTAGTATCTTGGACAGAAAAGGGAGCTTCAAGTAAGTAACTGTAATTAACTAGTTCTTTGGGGTCAAGTTGTGTTTTTTTAATGTGAGGCTTAATAACAGCCAGTTTGAAGGTTTTGGGGACATATCCTAATGACAATGATGAATTAAAGGGGTCATATGATGCGATTTCAATTTTTCCTTTCTCTTTGGAATGTTACAAGCTCTTGGTGCATAAATAAGATCTGTAAAGTTGCAAAGACTAAAGTCTCAAATCCAAAGAGATATTCTTTATAAAAGTTAAGAGTCAGCCACGCCTACCTAAAACGGCTCGTTCTAACACGTTCTGTTCCAGAACAGTTTAACCCAAATATCCAGATGTGTGCAGCACATTTTATGGAGGACTGTTTACTGATCCTGGGGGAGTAACGTTAAACAAAACGGCAGTTCTGACTCGCGTAAGTACGTTTTAATTTAAAGGATTTACCACTGAAGTTTCAAACGCGAGTTTTGGGCAGTGTGGAGTAGCACTTGTTGTTTGTCATTTCTCTGATCACAAATGCAGACAGGGTTTTATGTTTACGCGGCGTGATGCAATGCACTGCAACGCGTAAAAAGACAGAATACGTCTTTAGAATCAGTAATTATGTCCCCACTGGATGCAACAAATGCCTCTTTTGTAATGGGTTTTAATGTTTTTGTCTCCTCGCTCCGGCCGGACAGGACATCACAGTATGGTGAGGGGCGTAACATATCCGTCTCACGCTTGAGGTTTTCGGCCAATCACAACGCACTGGATAGCTGGCCAATCACAGCACACCTCGCTTTTTCAGACCGATGAGCTTTGTAAAAATCGATGCGTTTCAAAAAGGCGGGGCATAGAGGAGTAACAATAATGTACAGTATGTGGAAAATAATGTGTTTTTTCAACTTTAAACCACATAAACACATTTCATTACACCAAATACACAAAATAATGTTCCTTTAAGCAGCATCATATGAACCCTTTAATAATAGTCAGAAGAGGATCTATGACTTCTGGAAGCACCTCTTTTAGGAGCTTAGATGGAATAGGGTCTAGCATACATGTTGTTGGTTTAGATGATTTATACAATTCTTCCTCTCCTATAGTAGCGAATGAGTGGAATTGTTCCTCAGGGGATCTATAGCACACTATATGATGCGATACTGTAGCTGACGGCTGCATGGTTACAATTTTATCTAATAGTATTGATCTTGGAAGTAAAGTAGTTCATAAAGTCATTACTGCTGTGCTTTTGGGAATAAAAAACAATATATTGGGTATATTTGGTATATAAAAACAAACTTGATGGGAAAATTTGCGCACCTGCACGCAAACTCTGACCCATGCGTACAGACAGTAAACAATAATTTTAAACTCTGTTTTCATGCCGATATATACATTTACATAAAAAATTCCACTCTCATTAATGGAATGGCTCTAAATTTCTAATTCAAAATATTCGATAAAGAAATATAAAACTTGTATTAGTTTAGAGACAAAGAAAGCAATATTAAAGGGTTAGTTCACCCAAAAATGAAACTTAGAACTTAGAAGAGAAACTCTTCAGAAGTGACGCAGCTGAGAGATCAAGAGGAGACTGGTATTTCTTTGCTAAAGTAAGGAAACTTTGCTTCCTTTGCTCCTGTTAACAAACATTGGTTTTCACGAGACTCACCGGCACATGCGCAGCGCTGACCTCAGAGGTCATCCGCCCGGAACTGCTTCTGTTTACAACAGTGAGTGCAAGCTACATTAAAGTGATTATTACATTTTGAATATTAATATTTTTCTTACAAAAACTCATCGATTCGCTTTTTTTATGGATGGGTGCTTTTTATTTAACTTGTTTTGGACTGAAGCATGCAACACCCGCTGAGTGCCATGAAACAGCTTGAAAGATCAAAGACAATTTTTTATATAACTCCGACTGGATTCGTCTGAAAGAAGAAAGTCATATACACCTAGGATGACTTGAGGGTGAGTCATTTATGGGCTAGTTTTCATTTTTGGGTGAACAAACCCTTTAACTTCCATTTCAAACAGAGTCACAGGAACGTCGCCACTGTCCACATACTTCCTTCTGATAAGGTATAAATAGGAGCAGACTCAGGAAGTCCAGTCAGACCCAGCTCTGAATGTGTGTCAAGCGGTTTCATATCAGAGTGAGCCGGCTGTTACTTTACAGAACAACCCCTTTACTTTCTGTAGCAATAAGGTGCTTTAGATTGTTACTCAATTTGTAATCAGTACTGGTACAATCAATAGAACCATTTATTATTTTTTTATATTTAAAATACTATACTAACCTACCTAAAATTTTCTAAAGAAAATATATGTATACATGTAAATAATGCATACATGTGTTATGCCGTGTGTTTTCAGTTTGAGCTCCGTCAAGTTAATTCTTTATAGTGTATTTTTTTTATCTTAAAATCACTTTTATACACCATAATTTTCGTTTCTATAACGTGTGAATATATCCCCTATCGTATTCTACAACAAAAACAATCAGAGCGCCTTGTTATCACTAGTTCTATTTTGATTTCCAGAGTCCGCTATTAGCATATAGCCCGTTAGCATCGCCAGCGTGGTTGCCGCTAATCTCGCTTACATTGCTAATACTCTATTCACACACATTACCATTGTTTTACTCACTGTTACTTGCTTTAATGGCGGATGTGTGTCTTCCTTTGAGTGCAGGTGAGGACACGTTCGAGCTGCATTCGGTGCAACCTGGTGGAGAGGCAGACCCAACTGAGAGAGCGGAGAGCTGCGCTGGAATCATCCCAGGCTGACGCTCACAAGTCCGAGGTAAGTATACAGCCCGCTGCTAACTCTCCCACCATCTCTACTCCGTCTGTTTCTCTGCACAGGTCCGGTGCACCCAGGACGCGATCTTCCCAGATGTCCTTCACTCCGGCGCTGGGACACCACGGACCCTGGGTGCACCCGCCACGAAAGACGCGAGCCAGGCCCCGGGCGACGACCTCTCCACCTCCGCCGCCTCTGGTCTTCGAGATCTCCACCCGGAACTGCTTCGCTCCTCTCCGCGAGATGGAACGCGACGCTGTGATCATCAGAGACTCCATCGTCTGGCACGTCCGTGCTACGTTAGCTGAAGGTAAAGTGCACACTCACTCGCACATCGCCCGCGACGACGATCATCGTGTCAGGACCACTTCCCACGTATCGACGATGACACAAAAGGTTCAGAAGACTTTTTGCTTTAAATGAATGGTTATTGTCATGGTGAAAAGAACAGAAACTGCTCTTTGTTAATAATTGGAATCTTTTCTGGGAGCGTCCTAGGCTTTACGCGCTGACGGCCTGCACCCCAGCAGAGTCGGAGCGGAACTCCTTTCGGACAACATCTCCAGGACGCTACGCACCATATGACTAGTAAGCCAAATCTCAAATAACTGCCCTGATGACTTTTGTTCTACCCGCTTAAATGGTAGAAGTACTTGCGCTGTACAATCTATAAAGACTTTGTCTGTTCCCCGAATAGTGAGGTCAAAATATAAATTTAATGGAGGATCTAGAAAAAATCTGATCTTGATTAAAGCAGAAAAATGTAAAATAAATGAACAAAAACTATTTTTAAAGTTTGGGCTCCTAAACATTAGATCACTCGCACCCAAAGCAGTTATTGTAAATGAAATGATCACAGATAATATTTTTGATGTACTCTGCTTCACTGAAACCTGGATAAAACCTAATGATTATTTTGGTCTAAATGAGTCTACTCCACCAAGCTACTGTTATAAGCATGAGCCCCGTCAGACTGGTCGTGGCGGCGGTGAAACAATCCAAGGTTTTTATTTAGCACAGTGGCTAGATTAACAAATAACCAGACGCCACTCGATCTAAATATTCACTCACAGTTTAATAGTAATGACTTTATGAATTTCTTCACTGATAAAATAGATAACATCAGAAATACAATAAAAATGTAGATTCTACAGCGTATAATACTTCAGCTTCATTCATCGCACCAGAAGATAAACTGCAGTGCTTTACAGCTATAGGACAGGAAGAGCTAAATAAACTTATCACTGCATCTAAACCAACAACATGCCTGTTAGATCCTGTACCCACTAAATTACTGAAAGAGTTGTTACCTGTAGCAGAAGAATCGCTTCTCAATATTATTAACTCGTTGTTGTCTTTAGGTCACGTCCCAAAAACATTCAAGCTGGCAGTTATTAAGATTCACTCATACCATCAACCACCTGATTATCTCCAATCTCCAGCTGCAAGACTCTGGGATTTTTCTGTGCAACAACAGAGAGATGGCTTTCCTTATGGTGACCACAGGTAGCACTGAGTACAATATCAACACTGAATATACAATTGTTTTTATTATGATCCCTAGGAATCCCTAGAATTTTCCTGCAGGAAATCTATGATATCATGCATCAGACGGTGTCCCCAAAACATATTTGGACACTTGATTCAACTAAAAAGTCTGAATGTCAGTGCAGCATTTGATACAAAAAATTAAACTAAGTGGAATCTGATTTATGTATGGGACACCATACTTGGCAACATGTCACGTCACGTCAATGGTATGAGAAACCACCTTTTTTTATCTTACCTGCCTTTCATTCAGGACTGGGAGGTTGCTAGAGACTGTTATGCTAGTTGCCACACAATGTAATCATTCACGAAATTAACTTACATGATCCAACACATTCTTAGGAGGGGTACCTGACTGACTTAGAGAAAGTAATTGTTCTTGTAACTCCTTCAATGGTCCACAAAGAGAATGCCCAAAGACTAATTCAGCTGGACTGAATCCAAGTGATTCTGGCACTGTATTGTGAACAGCAAACAACAGAAGACGGATCTCTTCATCCCAGTCTTTCTTATGTTGTAGACAGTAAGTTCTGATCATGGTTTTAAGGGTCTGATGAAACCTTTAAAGGACGCCCTGCATTTGTGGATGGTAAGCACTAGATATGCAATGTTTAATGTTCAGCTCTTTCATTACCTTACTGAACACTCTCTACATGAAATTAGATCCTTGATCAGACTGAACAAACTTCAGCAGACAAAATGTAGTACAGAACTTCACAATTGCCTTCACAATGGTTGGGGTCTGTAATAAACATAGTGGGATGGCTTTAGGAAACCTAGTAGCAGAGCACTTCAAAGTTAATAAGTGAGAGTGACTAGACTTAGTTCTTGGTAAAGGACCAACAAAATTAATTACAAGTTATCAATTCTCAGACAGTTCATTAATCACTGGAATAGAGCTGGTGAAATAACCTGATTTGATTTTAGAAAACTTGTACTTCAACTTGACAAGCAACTTTTACTTCAACTTAACAGGCATGACAAGACCGACAATACTAGGACACAGTAGATTCTAGTATTCTAGCACAGTTCATTCCAGGCCAGAAACAATGTTTCAGAAAATGATTGTAGGTTTACTTAATACCTAATACCGAGATCCAGCCATGCTTCAAGTTCTCAGGACTCCACATACGCAAAAGCACCCCATCATCTAAAAAATAAGCAACTGCATGAGCAGCTAGTTCCGATTTGTCAATCACAGCAGACAGACATGACCTCAAAGTTTCATCAGCATGTTGTGCCTCTATCAACTGTTTTCTGTTAAAAGGAAAGTCAAATCTATGTTCAAGACTCAAATTCTGTGAACAAGCCTCTACAGTTGAATCCTCAACATCTGGGGAATCTGAACTCATGAACAAATTAGATCAACTTCATTTTCAAATTTGCGAGCTTGCACTCGAGTCACAACACAGGAACAAAATACACTTGGAAATTCTTGAGTCAACACATCATTTTCTGACACACAAGGTACCTCAGTAACCTCAGGGAGACAAAAGACTTTACTTCAAGCTAAATCAATCCCAAGGATAAAGGAGATTCCCTTCAGTGGTAACTGAGTATGTACGGCCACTTTAACTAAACCAGTCACAACATCAGAACGTAAATACAGTATATGGTATGCAAAGGAACTCTTACCACACCAAGTTCAAACCCCTGAACTAAAACATCCGAATTACAGCTAGATTGTGATGAGAGCACATCTCCCAAAATAAAGGACTGTGTGGCACCTGTATCCTGGAGGCTTAGGCTCTGGGTCTAATTTAAAAAACGCCACTACACCCTCGTACACAAACGGTTCAAAGGAGGGATCAATAGAGAGTAAATAATCGGAAGAGTGAGTACGCACGAAAGCCACACTTTTAGATGTGTTTTGTGTTTTTCTCAGATTTTTCCACTGCAGCACAGGACGAGCAGCAATCAAATGTCCCTTTTCATGACAATAAAAACATTCCCGTGACATCATGTGCTCAAAAACAGTGAAATTTGTGTCAACTTCACTCTCTCTAAATGGTCCGTCAAATGTGGGCAGTCAACATTTTTACTTAAGCATCTAGGCTGTGCACAATCGTAGCATAAATCCTGGCAAAATGCGACGTTCCTGATTGTTCTATGATTACAGTACAGTAAATATTCAGTTCACCATCCTTGGTACCCAAGGTTTTACAGTCGCTGTAGAAATCGAATACTTTAATTGTTGCGGACGAAACAACTCAACACGAGACCCAATGCAAATGCAATGACATGTGAAATAAAACGTCATCATGTTTGAAAGAACAGTAGCTTGATTAAGTGGTGAAAATTAACAGTAACAATATATATATATATGTTTATAATACATTATATTATATTATGTCTAATAAATAATTGACCTCAAAATGGGAATTCATGAGCAATAACTGCTTAATTTTTTTATATTATGTATATTATATTGTTTTATTTTATATTATTATAAAGAATTGAACTCCTCTGATTTTGATTGACTGATTTTTAAATAGAATTTCTTGGTAAGTAACAGCACTGTGAAAAAATAATTCTCCGGTAACCTAAAATGTGCATAATTTAGTTACATCAAGGGTCAAATCAAATTTAAAAGCACATTACAGTATAAAGTTACACACTTTTTTGCGCTGGACATGTCTGATATAAAGAATGTTTTTGCTCAGGTTGCCGAAATGTCCGCCCAATAGAGATTTTTTTTGCTCAGCAAGAAAACAAAAATAGAGGGAACATTGCTCATGACTACCCGCATGTGGAAAATGAATTTTGTTCAAAGTTGTTTATCTATTCTACCCGTAAACCAAAAAATTTAAAAATCGAAAGTCTTGTTTTTTTCTTTTTTAAAACAAACAAAAAAATGAATAAAGGAGCCATTTTCTTGTTTCTGCTCATTTCATTTCAAATTGAAAAGCAAACAATCAAAAGTTACAGTGGGTATAGAAAAGAATCAGCCCCTTTAAAATAATCACATTTTGTTGCTTTGAAGCCTGAAATGAAGATGGACACAATTTTTGTTTTATCCAGCTGTAATTATTCAGTTCAACTTATAACATCCAATGAAAGATAAAACACCAACATGTCAGAAAAAAAAGATTAAAAAAACAGAATCAGTGAGTTGGTAAAAGGATAAGCCCCTTGTGTCAGTATTTTGTTGAAGCACCTTTTGCTTTAATTACAGCCTTAGTCTGTTGGGATTTGTCTCTATTAACTTGCAAAACTGCGCAAGTTCAGTTCAATCTGATGGTGAGTGTTTGTGGACTGCAGCCACAGATTTTCAGTGGGGTTTCAGTCTGGTCTCTGACGAGGCCATGCAAGAACATTCAGCTTTTTCTACTTTAACCACTGTGTGCTAAGTTCTGCTGTGTGTTTTGCATCATTGTCATGTTGGAAGGTAAACCTTCTTCTTATTGACAACTTTCTGGCAGAGGGCAGCAGATTTTCCTCAAGAATTTGATGGTATTTTGCCTCATCCATTTCTCCTTCTATCCTGACAAGTGCTCCAGTCGCTGCTGCAGAGAAACACCCAGAACAGGACATCACCTCCTCCATGCTTTACTGCAGGAATGCTGTCATCTGGATGCTGAGCTGGATTGGATTTCCTCCAGACATATCGTTTGGTGTTGAGGCCAAATATCAAATATCAAATATCAATATCAATATGATCAAGATAACCACAGCTGATCACAGGTGAAAGTTAAATGGCTTTGTGTGCCACTGAGAAGATGATTAGCCACACCTGATTGAGTTTACAAGTCAATTTTAGGAAGGGCAGTCCTTTTTCTAACTCAGTGATTCTGTCTTTTTATTTATTCATTTTTTTCTGACATGTTGATGTTTTATCTGAGGCCATGTCCACACGTGCATGGGTATTTTTATAAAATATCCTTCCGTTTAAAAAAAAATCTCCGTCCACATGAAAATGCAAACGCATGCTATGAAGCAATGTCAAGAGCATGCCAAACCAACAGGTGCTGATATAATCTCAACCGTAAAGCCATGTTGGCCAATCAGAAGCCTGAAAAAGTTTCCAGTAGGCGGAGATAACAGCGCAGGCTAAAGCCAACGTCACAAGCCAAAAACTCCTGTTTCGCTGTCTACACGACAACACTGCAACCTGAGTTTTTGAAAATCTTCACCCTGGCAGGCGTTTTCAAAAATGTTCGGTTTCAGTGACCTGGTGCTGTGTTTGCGTGTGGACGAATGGCCAAACCGCGTAGAAAAAGCTGCAGTTTTAAAAATAACCGTGTTCGTGTGGACAGGGCCGCAGTCTGTGAGTTTTTGAAAATCTTCACCCTGGCAAGAGTTTTCAAAAATGTTTTTTTTTTTTTTTTTGTAATGGCTTTTACGTCATTTTTCAAATTGCTTCTCTGTGGACGCAATCGTAAATTTGTCATGTTCAAATTTCAATGTCATGCCAATCTCTGCATTTCCTCCCTTACCAAAAGAAAAACCCCAGGCAAACAATAAAAAAAATAAACACAAATAAATTAGGCTAATAGAATATATAGCTGCCATGGAATCAACAGCAATGCCAGATCCTTCAGCTCCTCCCACTCGCTCACAATCACCCGAATACAATAATATGGCTCATTTTGCATTATAAATAAGGGAAAGTGTGCCATGTTTTTGTCTTATTTGTTTTTAGGTAGGGATGGAATAATGTAATACTTTGAGATCAGGGAGTTGCATGCATTTAATATGCATTATTTCAACACCATTATGCAGATATGGTTTCATCAAAGGTCATTATGACATCACTCGGTTTATTTAATTTCAAACAGTGCTCTTGTGTTGTTTATCAGGCCCCTGGATGTTGGACAGTCACGAGGATGCAGTGAGTTTTTTTCTTCACCAATCAACAGCCAAAGATTCTTGTAGTTTATGATCAATGAAAATGTTTACTTCAAAATGACAACAGTTTGATGTTTCTGTAAGAAATAATGTGCATGGTACTATAATAATGGTGTGTGTGTGTGTGTGTGTGTTCAGGGAGAAATCCAGTATGCGTCTCTGGGTGTGCAGCACTGGAGAGAGACAGACAGACAGACAGCTGAGCAGCAGACAGCATGTCATTTACTCCACACTGATCACTTCATAAAACAACACACAGCTCTTGATTCATCATTTACACTGGACATGTACAGTCAAGATGAGTGATTTTCAACGATAAGTGAATATAAACCGAAAACATCTTACGTCACTCATATTGAAATCAATATCTTAGCTTTATATGTCATCCTACGAAAGCTAGCTTATATATAATCAAACAAATGAAAAAGAAACCATAGAATATAGCAGGCATAATATAGCACATGTAATATACACTACCATCCAATATGTATGTATGCATACATACAAAGATACTATAAATTTTTCAAAAGACGTTTATGTTACAAAATATTTATTTTTAAATAAATGCGGTTCTTTTGGAATTTCTATCAAAGAATCCTGATAAAATTTATTATATATATATATATATATATATATATATATATATATATATATATATATATTCAAATAGAAAACAGTTATTTTTAAATTGCAATAATGTTTCACATTATTTACTGTATTTAAATCAAATTCAGCCTTGGTGAACAAAATAAACTTCCTTCAAAAACATTATAAAATCATTCCGATCCCAAACGTTTGAATGGTAGTGTATAAATGTAATTTTTTTCCCTTTTTTTTTCACAGGCTTTGGCATTAGTTCAAAGTATAGGTGTAGGTATAGTAGACTTCTACAACTATCTCTGTTTAATATGAAGCTGATTGAATGCAGTGAAATCAGGACGTGTGGTTGGCTATAGTTGCGTAGGTCACGTTGACTGGAGCAGGAGCCGCGGCTCTGGACCGTCTGAGGAACCGGAGACTGGCGTACTGTACTTGTGCTGCCTGGAAAACAACAACATCTCCCTGCGTTAATAAAACAATATTAATGTCACTCTCAGAGCACAAAGACAACACAAGCTACGACTACAAACAAACGGCTTTCTTTCTTAGTTATGCCACTTCTTTATGGAATTGTATGCCAGTGGTTGCGTCGCTCCTGGGTTTTGTAGTTTTCTAATGCCAGTATTTTACAGTTTTTGTTCTTACACCATTCTGTGAGGTATGCCATTCTTACACCTGTTTCACACCGCAAGCGTGAGCTTCACTTCAGCGTCACTGCGAGAGCATTCACACTACACGCGTTTGTACAGCGTCACAGTAGCGACTCCAAAGCTACATATTTCTTTACAAAGGCAACTATAAATTCGTTTTTAGAAGTTGGTCAGTTATAAACTTGAAAGTTTTAAAGTCTTGGAAGTTTGTTAACGTGGGTGTTCGCATGCAAAAGGAAAACAGCTCCGATCATCTCCTTTCTGTCATACTTTGAAATATAATGTGCTGCTTTTAACGGTTTTTAATATTACACTATACTTGATCCCAAATTGAATAATTAAAAACATGTTTAAATGGGTAAATCTTCTATATATATATTTTTTTTGTACATATTCCACTTCTTGTTAAAACACACTAGAATTGCTAATTCTTTTTGTGTGAAATAATTTTATTTTGTGCATCAAAAGTGTGCTGTTACTTTAATTGAGTGTGATCAGCGCAGCAGAGATAAACTCTGAACCGAAACCACTGCATTGCTCCTGCTCCTTGGTGTGAACGCACTCATATGTTAACATGCATGCAGAAAATATACAGGTGCATCTCAATAAATTAGAATGTCGTGGAAAAGTTCATTTATTTCAGTAATTCCACTCAAATTGTGAAACTTGTGTATTAAATAAATTCAGTGCACACAGACTGAAGTAGTTTAAGTCTTTGGTTCTTTTAATTGTGATGATTTTGGCTCACATTTAACAAAATCCCACCAATTCCCTATCTCAACAAATTAGAATACTTCATAAGACCAATAAAACATTTTTTTAGTGAATTGTTGGCCTTCTGGAAAGTATGTTCATGTACTGTACATATACTCAATACTTGGTAGGGGCTCCTTTTGCTTTAATTACTGCCTCAATTCGGCGTGGCATGGAGGTGATCAGTTTGTGGCACTGCTGAGGAAAACTGGCCTTTATGCTACTCTCTTGCTTATATGCCATTTTTTCCAGAGAATCCAAGTCTAACTCACCTTGACATTTGAGTTTTCTTTCACACAGTTGATGCAAGAGACCCTGGAAGAACCTGAAAGAGAAAAACAGATCTAAAATAAAGCACAACATTATGTGCTATAACCTGCATTTCAATCAGGTTTGAGTTGGGGCTTCGTGCTGTTTTAGAAGTGGAAGGTTCTCTGTTTCTCACCTTGCCTGTAACAAAGCACACACACGCAGAGAATAGCGCAGAAACCACATACAACGTAGGCAGAGACCAAAAGCGTCCTGCAGCCCACGCTAGCTGATGAGCGGTGCTGTTCAGCGTCTGAAACACAAAACCAAAAGAGTCACCAAACCAATGTTCCCTCGAGTGTGTTGTTTTTCTTCTTGCTGAGCAAAATATCTAGGGTGGACATTTTGGCCACTTGAGCAAAAACATTCTTTATATCAGACCTGTTCAGCACAAAAAAAGTGTGTAACTTTATACTGTAATGTGCTTTTTATATTTGATTTGACCCTTGATGTAACTAAATGATGCACATTTTAGGTTACCTGAGAAAACATTTTTTACAGTGCTGTTACTTACCAAGAAATTCTATTTAAAAATCATTCAATCAAAATCAGAGGAGTTAAATTCTTAATATAATATAATATAGATCATATGAAAAAATGAATCCCGTTATGAATTCCCTTTTTGAGGTCAGTTATTTATTAGACTTTTAATATAATATGAATAATATATTATAATATTTTCTGCTCATTTTCACCACTTAATCAAGCCACTGTTCTTTAAAACATGATGCTGTTTTATTTCACATGTCACTGCGTATGCATTAGTGTTGAGCTGTTTCATCCGCAACCATTAAAGTATTCGATTTCAACAGCGACTCATTTAGCGCACATCATTCTCTTTCTATGAAACCTGTAAGCCACATTCACCACTTCTAACTATATAGCGAAAACAACTCAATAGCGGTGCAATTATTTCGCACTTAACCAGAACTCAATCAAATGGCTTTCCCAGCTCATTTTTGCGTCTGTCCTGTGCGTGGCATATTATTTCTTCTGCACGCAGCTGAGAGGGAACATGGCACCAAACCAATGGAAAGAGCATCAGTTTCAATGGAACAGATGAGAGTCACAGAAAACAAACACTGCAGCCAAACATCAAGAAACTCTCTAAATGTGTCTTCTGTGGTTTCTCAGTTTTATTGTCTGAGGACAAAGATTGTTTCCATGAAGAAAGGTTTATTTATTGCATGAATAATCCAATGACTTGTCAACAAATAAAGCATTCACAATTTGGAACAATATTGACAGCTGTTGCACCTTTATGAATTTATGTTGTACTTTTTATTTATTATAAATATGGCAATTTATTATGAAGCGAAATTGCTAAGTATAATTTATAAATGTATTTCCCATTTAGCAGTAAGTCTTATAATGTGACTAATTGTTCTACCAACTTCATCGATAGTACCACATGTGTAGTCCATTCGATAGAGACTGTGTCTGTTCCCCGATTAATGAGGTCAAATAATATATGTACTATAGGTTTTTAGAAAAAACTCTGATCGTAATTAAACGAGAAAATCACAAATTAAGTGAATAACAATTATTTCTAAAGCTTGGGCTCCTAAACATTAGATCACTCACACCTAAGGCAGTTATTGTTAACAAAATGATCACGGATAATAGTTTTGATATACTCTGTCTTACTAAAACCTGGCTTAAAACCTAGTGATTATTTTGGTCTAAATGTGTCTACTCCTCCAGGCTACTGTTATAAGCACGAGCCCCGTCTGACTGGTCATGGCGGCGGTGTTGCAACAATATATAAAGATATTCTTTATGTTACTCAGAAAACAGGACACAGGTTTAACTCATTTGAAGTGCTTGTGCTAAATATTATGCTTACAGTTAGAAGGAAAAAATCCCTGTTATCTTTAGTTTTGGCCAACGTGTATAGACCTCCAAGGCCCTTTGTTGATTTTCTAAAAGAGTTTGCAGATTTTCTCTCAGACCTACTGGTCAGTGTTGATAAAGCATTGATTGTCGGAGATTTTAACATTCACGTTGATAATAAAAATTATGTGTTAGGGGTTGCGTTTACAGATTTACTAAACTAATTTGGGGTCATGCAAAACGTCACTAGACCACTCACCGTCTCAATCTTACTGATATGGATGTGATACAGCAAAGTGATGATGTTACTGATCACTACCTTGTAATGCGTGTACTTAATACCACTGATATTTGTCATATCGCTCCACGTTATAGATTAGGTAGAACAATTATCCCAACCACTATAGATAGATTCACAAATAACTTGCCTGATCTGTCTCAGCTGCTCAGTGTTCCCATAAACATAAATTAATTAGATGAAATGACTAGCAGTATGGGCACAATCTTTCCTAATACATTAGATAGAGAAAAATACCGCCCCATGGTGCAACAGTAATACTCAGGCTCTCAAGAGAGATACTCATAACCTGGAGCGCAAATGGAAACAAATTAATTTAGAGGTCTTTAAAATCGCATGGAAAGAAAGCATATCCCTCTACAAAAAGACTCAAAAGAAGCATTTCCGCAAACTCGTAGAAACTAACCAAAACAATCCAAGGTAACTATTTAATACAGTTGCTAGACTAACAAATAAACAGACATCACCTGAACTGAATATTCCATCACAGTTTAGTAGTAATGACTTTATGAATTTCTTCTGTAAATGTACAACCTTTGACTGGGTTTTATGATCCAGCCTCTGTTACTGCCCCTAAAGAACAATTACAGTGCTTTACAACTATAGGACAAGAAGAACTAAATAAACTATTCATTACATCTAAACCAACAACATTTACTAAATCCTATTCCCACTAAATTATTGAAAGAGTTGTTACCTGTAGCAGAAGAGCCTCTTCTCAATATTATTAATTAATCTCTATTTCTAGGTCATGTTCCAAAACTGTTTAAGATGGCAGTTATTAAGCCTCTCATTAAGAAACCGCAACTTGATCCAAATGAATTGGCAAACTACAGACCCATTTCAAATCTTCAGTTTAAGTTAAAAGTTAAGTCCACTCAACTGTACTCCTTCCTGCAAAAACATTATATTTATGAAAAATTTCAGTCAGGATTCAGGCTTAATTATAGCACAGAATCTGCGCTCGTTAAAATAACAAATGACCTACTTTTAGCTTCTGACCAAGGATGTGTCTCAATACTAGTTTTAATTTATCTTAATGCTGCGTTCGACACTATAGACCATGACATACAAAATTACACTGGTATTCAGGGACAGGCATTACGGTGGTTTAGATCGTACTTAGCAGACCGTTACCCTTTTGTCTACTTAAATGGTGAAAAATCTGAGGTAACATCAGTAAATCATGGGGTGCCACAAGTATCCGTGTTAGGCCCTCTGTTATTTTCAATATACATGCTGCCACTTGGCAACATTATTAGAAATGGAATTAGTTTCCACTGCTATGCCGATGATACTCAGTTATATATTTCATCACGACCAGATTAAATTTCTAAACTGTCCAAGTTGACAGAATGTGTTAGAGATATAAAACATTGGATGACCAGTAATTGTCTCCTACTAAATTCAGACAAGACTAGGTATTACTTACTGGACCAAAAATCTGCACACAGAATCTCTTAGCATACAATTTGCAACTAGAAAGATGTACTGTTATGTCATCATCTGCAGTTAAAGACTCTGGTGTTATATTAGACAGCAACTTAACTTTCGAAAATCATATTTCATATGTTACAAAAACAGCCTTCTTCCACCTCAGAAACATTGCTAAGCTACGGAACATGTTATCTGTTTTTGACGCAGAAAAGCTAGTTCATGCATTCATGACCTCTCGACTAGATTACTGTAATGCATTAATAGCTGGTTGTCCTGCATCTTCAATAAACAAGCTACAGTTAGTCTAAAATACAGCTGCTAGAGTTCTTACCAGGTCAAAAAAATATGATCATATTACCCCAATTTGATAATTTCTACACTGGTTACCTATTAAGTTCCGCATTGGTTTCAAAATATTGCTACTGACCTATAAGGCACTAAATGTCATGACTTCGGTCTGATCAGCAGGTTGTTGTTGTTTTTTGTCTGTTTTGACAGTTCGCCATGTGCTCATTGTCTTTGTGGTTTCCCTCTCCATCGTTATCTTATTAACTACTTTAGCTGCCGTCACACCTGTGGCTTGTTAATTCCTTAATTCTCCCTCTTTTTAAGTTCCCCTCGTGTGTAGTCTTGTGTCTGACTGTTGTGGTGTGAACACTCTACTCTTCGTTCGTGACCTACTTCCAGTCTTGATGAGTTCTTGTCCTGCCGTGTTTTCATAGGCTCCAAGTACAGTTTAGTGTTTTCAGTTTGGCTTTCGCTCTCTGCCTCTTGTTTCACCAGTTTTCTGTTCCCCAGTTCCTGCCCTGGCATTACCAGAATCGCGCTTCGCGGCCTCTCCTCTCCTGCCCCTCTCGGTGCACTCTACAAGGAACTCTCTGCCCTGATTAGGGGTTGCGTTTACAGATTTACTAAACTAATTTGGGGTCATGCAAAACGTCACTAGACCACTCACCGTCTCAATCTTACTGATATGGATGTGATACAGCAAAGTGATGATGTTACTGATCACTACCTTGTAATGCGTGTACTTAATACCACTGATATTTGTCATATCGCTCCACGTTATAGATTAGGTAGAACAATTATCCCAACCACTATAGATAGATTCACAAATAACTTGCCTGATCTGTCTCAGCTGCTCAGTGTTCCCATAAACATAAATTAATTAGATGAAATGACTAGCAGTATGGGCACAATCTTTCCTAATACATTAGATAGAGAAAAATACCGCCCCATGGTGCAACAGTAATACTCAGGCTCTCAAGAGAGATACTCATAACCTGGAGCGCAAATGGAAACAAATTAATTTAGAGGTCTTTAAAATCGCATGGAAAGAAAGCATATCCCTCTACAAAAAGACTCAAAAGAAGCATTTCCGCAAACTCGTAGAAACTAACCAAAACAATCCAAGGTAACTATTTAATACAGTTGCTAGACTAACAAATAAACAGACATCACCTGAACTGAATATTCCATCACAGTTTAGTAGTAATGACTTTATGAATTTCTTCTGTAAATGTACAACCTTTGACTGGGTTTTATGATCCAGCCTCTGTTACTGCCCCTAAAGAACAATTACAGTGCTTTACAACTATAGGACAAGAAGAACTAAATAAACTATTCATTACATCTAAACCAACAACATTTACTAAATCCTATTCCCACTAAATTATTGAAAGAGTTGTTACCTGTAGCAGAAGAGCCTCTTCTCAATATTATTAATTAATCTCTATTTCTAGGTCATGTTCCAAAACTGTTTAAGATGGCAGTTATTAAGCCTCTCATTAAGAAACCGCAACTTGATCCAAATGAATTGGCAAACTACAGACCCATTTCAAATCTTCAGTTTAAGTTAAAAGTTAAGTCCACTCAACTGTACTCCTTCCTGCAAAAACATTATATTTATGAAAAATTTCAGTCAGGATTCAGGCTTAATTATAGCACAGAATCTGCGCTCGTTAAAATAACAAATGACCTACTTTTAGCTTCTGACCAAGGATGTGTCTCAATACTAGTTTTAATTTATCTTAATGCTGCGTTCGACACTATAGACCATGACATACAAAATTACACTGGTATTCAGGGACAGGCATTACGGTGGTTTAGATCGTACTTAGCAGACCGTTACCCTTTTGTCTACTTAAATGGTGAAAAATCTGAGGTAACATCAGTAAATCATGGGGTGCCACAAGTATCCGTGTTAGGCCCTCTGTTATTTTCAATATACATGCTGCCACTTGGCAACATTATTAGAAATGGAATTAGTTTCCACTGCTATGCCGATGATACTCAGTTATATATTTCATCACGACCAGATTAAATTTCTAAACTGTCCAAGTTGACAGAATGTGTTAGAGATATAAAACATTGGATGACCAGTAATTGTCTCCTACTAAATTCAGACAAGACTAGGTATTACTTACTGGACCAAAAATCTGCACACAGAATCTCTTAGCATACAATTTGCAACTAGAAGGATGTACTGTTATGTCATCATCTGCAGTTAAAGACTCTGGTGTTATATTAGACAGCAACTTAACTTTCGAAAATCATATTTCATATGTTACAAAAACAGCCTTCTTCCACCTCAGAAACATTGCTAAGCTACGGAACATGTTATCTGTTTTTGACGCAGAAAAGCTAGTTCATGCATTCATGACCTCTCGACTAGATTACTGTAATGCATTAATAGCTGGTTGTCCTGCATCTTCAATAAACAAGCTACAGTTAGTCTAAAATACAGCTGCTAGAGTTCTTACCAGGTCAAAAAAATATGATCATATTACCCCAATTTGATAATTTCTACACTGGTTACCTATTAAGTTCCGCATTGGTTTCAAAATATTGCTACTGACCTATAAGGCACTAAATGTCATGACTTCGGTCTGATCAGCAGGTTGTTGTTGTTTTTTGTCTGTTTTGACAGTTCGCCATGTGCTCATTGTCTTTGTGGTTTCCCTCTCCATCGTTATCTTATTAACTACTTTAGCTGCCGTCACACCTGTGGCTTGTTAATTCCTTAATTCTCCCTCTTTTTAAGTTCCCCTCGTGTGTAGTCTTGTGTCTGACTGTTGTGGTGTGAACACTCTACTCTTCGTTCGTGACCTACTTCCAGTCTTGATGAGTTCTTGTCCTGCCGTGTTTTCATAGGCTCCAAGTACAGTTTAGTGTTTTCAGTTTGGCTTTCGCTCTCTGCCTCTTGTTTCACCAGTTTTCTGTTCCCCAGTTCCTGCCCTGGCATTACCAGAATCGCGCTTCGCGGCCTCTCCTCTCCTGCCCCTCTCGGTGCACTCTACAAGGAACTCTCTGCCCTGACATTGCGTCAGTACCGACGCTTGGACTCTGTGTGCGGTTCCCTCTCCACTCTGACGCTGGGACTGTGTGCGCTGATCTCCCTACGCCTTACCCTCTCTGCCTCATGGAGTGACTGGAGGCTCATTTGGACTGTTCCCCTCTTCCTGTCTCTAATCACTGCCCTGAATTACGACTTCTGGTCTGCAGTCCCAGCCGAGTTTTGTGTTTCAAATAAATTTGAGTTGAACCTGCAAATTTAATCTGTGTTTTTCCCTGACACTAAATGGTTTAGCTCCTGTATATTTAACTGATCTTCTTATGCCCTATAATCCATCATGCTCTTTAAGGTCCCGAAACTCTGGACTTTTAGTAGTGCCTAGGATATCTATACTGAACAAAATTATAAACGCAACACTTTTGTTTTTGCCCCCATTTTTCATGAGCTGAACTCAAAGATCTAAGACTTTTTCTATGTACACAAAAGGCCTATTTCTCTCAAATATTGTTCACAAATCTGTCTAAATCTGTGTTAGTGAGCACTTCTCCTTTGCCCGAGATAATCCATCCGCCTCACAGTTGTGGCATATCAAGATGCTGATTAGACAGCATGATTATTGCACAGGTGTGCCTTAGGCTGGCCACAATAAAATGTGGCCAGCCTAAGGCCACTCTAAAATGTGCAGTTTTATCACACGGCACAATGCCACAGATGTTGCAAGTTTTGAGGGAGCGTGCAATTGGCATGACAGGAATGTCCACCAGAGCTGTTGCCCGTAAATTGAATGTTCATTTCTCTACCATAAGCCGTCTCCAAAGGCATTTCAGAGAATTTGGCAGTACATCCAACCAGCCTCACAACTGCAGACCACGTGTAACCACACCAGCCCAAGACCTCCACATCCAGCATCTTCACCTCCAAGATCATCTGAGACCAGCCACCCGGACAGCTGCTGCAACAATCGGTTTGCATAACCAAAGAATTTCTGCACAAACTGTCAGAAACCGTCTCAGGGAAGCTCATCGGCATGCTCGTCGTCCTCATCCGGGTCTCGACTGACTGCAGTTCGTCGTCGTAACCGACTTGAGTGGGCAAATGCTCACATTCGATGGCATCTGGCACTTTGAAGAGGTGTTCTCTTCACGGATGAATCCCGGTTTTCACTGTACAGGGCAGATGGCAGACAGCGTGTATGGCGTATGTGAGCGGTTTTCTGATGTCAGCGTTGTGGATCGAGTGGCCCATGGTGGCAGTGGGGGAATGGTATGGGCAGGCGGATGTTAAGGACAACGAACATAGGGGCATTTTATTGATGGCATTTTGAATGCACAGAGATACCGTGACGAGATCCTGAGGCCCATTGTTGGGCCATTCATCCACGACCATCACCTCATGTTGCAGCATGATAATGCACGGCCCCATGTTGCAAGGATCTGTACACAATTCCTGGAAGCTGAAATCATCCCAGTTCTTGCATGGCCAGCATACTCACCAGACATGTCACCCATTGAGCATGTTTGGGATGCTCTGGATCGGCGTATACGACAGCGTGTTCCAGTTCCTGCCAATATCCAGCAACTTCGCACAGCCATTGAAGAGGAGTGGACCAACATTCCACAGGCCACAATCAACAACCTGATCAACTCTATGCGAAGGAGATGTGTTGCACTGCGTGAGGCAAATGGTGGTCACACCAGATACTGACTGGTTTTCGGACCCCCCAATACAGTAAAACTGCACATTTTAGAGTGGCCTTTTATTGTGGCCAGCTTAAGGCACACCTGTGCAATAATCATGCTGTCTAATCAGCATCTTGATATGCCACACCTGTGAGGTGGATGGATTATCTCGGCAAAGGAGAAGTGCTCACTAACACAGATTTAGACAGATTTGTGAACAATATTTGAGAGAAATAGGCCTTTTTTGTACATAGAAAAAGTCTTAGATCTTTGAGTTTAGCTCATGAAAAATGGGGGCAAAAACAAAAGTGTTGCGTTTATAAATTTGTTCAGTGTAAGTCCACTAAAGGAGGGAGATCATTTTCCCATCTGGCTCCCAAACTCTGGAATAGCCTTCCTGATAATGTCCGGGGCTCAAACACACTCTCTCTGTTTAAATCTAGATTAAAGACAAATCTCTTCAGCCAAGCATTCACATAACAAATCTCATATCCTTGTTCCCAGTTAGATCAGATAAAAGTCACAAATATAGTTTTTGTATGATTCTTGTATGATTCTATTATCTTGAACTCTTCATTTGTGAAATGAACATTACTTGGACACATTCACTTCTGATAACAGATCACTCTAAATTGTAATGTAGACACATGCCTTTTCTGTAAAGCTACTTTAAAACAATGTGTATTGTGAAAAGCACTATACAAATACATTTGAATTGTGATGTTGATTGTTATGATGTTTTGGCCGATCTGAAGAGCACTAACCTGCAAATGCAAGTCTGACAGCAGTACCAAAATGCATTGTCTTCGCACTGATGCCAAGAGCACAGTAGTACAGCCCCAGATCCGACTCTCTGACCCCAATGATGGCTAGGCTGACGGAGTCAAGCCTCCTGTCTGCTTCCAGCCGAAAGTGACTTCGATCCTCATTATGGTAAGTAATGAAATCTTTTTTTTGAAGGTTTCCTCTTGCTGCAGATATGAGTAAAACAATCTTCTCAGCGCTCAGTCGATACCATGCCATCTCAGAGCTGGAGTTAATGTAACAGGGCAGAGTAACATTCTGCTCCAGCTGGACGCTCACATTCACAGTGGCTGCACACATCAAACATTGTGTGCTGATGCCTAGGAAAGACAAGATACATACAATTCTTGAATTGCAAGTTCTCTAACTAATTTATTGTAACTAGGATGGATATATATATATATATATATATATATATAAAATAGAAATCTCTTTATGGATATATACTCACTGATTAAAAGGATTACTTTGAAACTGCTCATGTTCCAGTCTATTAGTCAGATGCAGAGCTCTGACAAAGGGAGCAGGGGGTCTTACTTATATATGCTTCAGTTTGCAATCACTTCACAGGTCAGGCTTTCACTTATAAACCACAGTTTTGCAAATTTCCACAGATGTCATGCTGGTGTTTACTGAAAAGGGAAGAATATGTTTGCTGCTGCATAGCACCACTTAAGTTTCATTTTTGAGGAATAAGGAAATTCTAGAGCAGCTCGGTTTACACACTCACTGTTTCAGCATGATGAACAGTCCTCCAGTGCACTCATAACCTACTACAACACATCACATGTATCTATTCACACATTTCATCCAAAACAACTAATAATGCATCCAAGGCATGCAGTACAGTACATGTGCACGTGTGTGTTCCCTGAGAAATGAACTCATGACTGTCATCTTTGATTTTACACTACACCAGTTCAAATACAGGAACAAGTGCCCAGCAACTGGCTAACTGCTACATAAAGTTTCAGTTTCATTTTACATGTCAGCGAGCACTGAAAGGACTGAAGCAGGATTCTGAAACTGAGCATTTCATGACCTTTCCCTCGAGTTCCTGTGTGACTTCAGTAAGGTTTGACTGGATTTTATGATCTCTGTCAGTCCAGTGCTATAGTTTGGGTATTGTTGAGTTTGTTTAAAATGCATTTTAAGTCACTTGTTTACCCACTTGTTTTTTCTTCTTCTTCCATGTTTCTCTTCTTTGTTCTTCTCTTCTATGAATGCCATCAAGAGTAGACCTTAGTGTCTGATTTGTGGAGATAAGCATTTTCATGAGAACAGAAACACCATATTATAGTTTTTCCTCAACCAATTTTACACAAAATAACATAATTTCTCTCAAAACAATTAACACAGCCAAGTACCTTAGCCAAACAACTCAACTTTACTGCATTTTGAAACCAGATTTTAATTTGAAAATTCATAGTAAAAGTATCAGACCTACACACTATTGAAAATACATACTTATCATAAAGTTGTTCAGTGAGGAGTTTTGTTAAAGGAATAGTTAATCAAAAATGAAAATGTGCTAAAAATGTGCTCATCCTCAGGCCGTCCCAGATTAGGATGAGTTTGTTTCTTCATCAGGTTTGTAGAAATGTAGCATTGCATCAGTGTCTCAGCAATGGATGCTCTGCAGTGAATGGGTGCCGTCAGAATGAGAGTCCAAACAGCTTATAAAAACATCACAATAATCCACAAGTAATCCACACCACTCCAGTCCATCAGTCAACATCTGGAGAAGACAAAAGCTGCATGACTCACATACATATATACAGGTGCATCTCAATAAATTAGAATGTCGTGGAAAAGTTCATTTATTTCAGTAACTCGTGTATTAAATAAATTCAATGCACACAGACTGCAGTAGTTTAAGTCTTTGGTTCTTTCAATTGTGATGATTTTGGCTCACATTTAACAAAAACCCACCAATTCACTATCTCAACAAATTAGAATATGGTGACATGCCAATCAGTTAATCAACTCAAAACACCTGCAATGGTTTCCTGAGCCTTCAAAATGGTCTCTCAGTTTGGTTCACTACGGCTACACAATCATGGGGAAGACTGCTGATCTCACAGTTGTCCAGAAGACAATCATTGACACCCTTCACAAGGAGGGTAAGCCACAAACATTCATTGCCAAAGAAGCTGGCTGTTCACAGAGTGCTGTATCCAAGCATGTTAACAGAAAGTTGAGTGGAAGGAAAAAGTGTGGAAGAAAAAGATGCACAACCAACCGAGAGAACTGCAGCCTTATGAGGATTGTCAAGCAAAATCGATTCAAGAATTTGAGTGAACTTCACAAGGAATGGACTGAGGCTGGGGTCAAGGCATCAAGAGCCACCACACACAGACGTGTCAAGGAATTTGGCTACAGTTGTCGTATTCCTCTTGTTAAGCCACTCCTTTCTCAGATAATATAGTAAGAGAGTGGACAGGAGGTGAAATGGGAGAGAGAACGGGGACAGGATCAGAAAGGACCATGAGCCGGTATTCAAAGTCTGGTCACCCGAAGTCCAACTGCACTGCACTGCATGAGACTACTGGCTCTAAAAAACACTATCATCTTTAAGCCTCTTTGAAAACCCTTCTGCAGAAGCTTCCCATGCCTCGAGAGCCAAACTTTATTCTAGTCATCCTAACATTAATATCTCACAAAACTGAAGCAGCCAGTGTCACACAGAAAGGAGTCAAACACAATTCCTCAAAAAGCCAATAATATTTGTAATATGCAGTACCAGGTTTATTAGATAACCATATTAGGAAACAAGATATAGAAGAGGAGAAATGCAGAGAGGAATTTGATTTTTTTTTGTATGTGTAAATCTAGCAGCA
This sequence comes from Sinocyclocheilus grahami, assembly GCF_001515645.1. Lineage (NCBI taxonomy): Eukaryota > Metazoa > Chordata > Actinopteri > Cypriniformes > Cyprinidae > Sinocyclocheilus > Sinocyclocheilus grahami. The sequence continues at coordinate 184,696 of NW_015506295.1, forward strand.
GCTAGAGTTCTTACTAGAACCAGGAAGTATGACCATATTAGCCCGGTTCTGTCAACACTGCACTGGCTCCCTATTAAACATCGTTTAGATTTTAAAATCCTGCTAATTACTTATAAAGCCCTGAGTGGTTTAGCACCTCAGTATTTGAACAAGCTCTTATTGCATTATAGTCCTCCACGTCCGCTCCATTCTCAAAACTCTGGCAATTTGATAATGCCTAGAAAATCTAAATAAACTGCGGGCGGCAGATCCTTTTCCTATTTAGCGCCCAAACTCTGGAATAACCTACCTAATATTTTTCAGGAGGCAGACACACTCTGTCAGTTTAAATCTAGATTAAAGACCCATCTCACGTAACACACTAACACATTTCTAATATTCAAATCCGTTAAAGGATTTTTAGGCTGCATTAAATAGGACAACCAGAACCGGGAACACTCCCCATAACACCCAATGTACTTGCTACATTGTTAGAAGAATGGCATCTACGCTAATATTAGTCTGTTTCTTTCTTATTCCGAGGTCACCGTAGCCACCAGATCCAGTCCGTATCCAGCCCAGATGGTGGATCAGCACCTAGAGAGGACCTCTAGAGCCCTGAATGTCAGCGGAGATCAGGACAACTAGATGAGCCCCAGAGACAGATCCCCAGTGAAGACCTTGTCTCCAAGACGGCCACCGGGACAAGACCACAGGTTGTGCAGTCCTCTGCACAATGTGACATTGCTGCAGACTGGAATTGATCTGCTGGTTTCATCTGGTCAGAGGACAACTGGCCCCCCGACTGAGCCTGGTTTCTCCCAAGGTTTTTTTCTCCATTCTGTCACCGATGGAATTTTGGTTCCTTGCCGCTGTCGCCTATGGCTTGCTTAGTTGGGGACACTTAATATCCAGCGATATCATCAACTTGATTGCACAGATACTATTTAAACTGAACTGAGCTGGATGATGACATCACTGAATTCAATGATGAACTGCCTTTAACTGAAAATTGAGTGTTTACTATTATCATTTTGCATTATTGACACACTATTTTCCTATTTAATACTGTACAGTTGCTTTGACACAATCTGTATTGTTAAAAGCGCTATATGTAAATAAAGGTGACTTGACTTGACTTATAAATCCCACCTTTTGCATAGGAAGTGGCAAACACCTCTTTCGGGGCAGGTTTTGTGCATACGCAACAGTTATAAATGAGGCCCCTGGACTCTCTCGGTCCTGCCCTGTGTCCAATAAAGCTGTGCCTGGATTCATTTAATCTCTGTTCAGTGTGTGTTTCCTGACAACCGCAACCTAATAAATTATCTGTCTGTACAAACTGAACTACTTGTAGTAGTAGAAAATGTCAAATTGTGTGTCTTTTCTCAAGTGATCAAAAATGTCAAATGTTTTGGAATGGAAAGTAAAATTTGATAGAGCAACAGCATCTCACTTCTATTCACAGCTGACAGAAATGACAAGTGGTTTTAACTCCTGCCCTATGTCTGAAATCTCCCCCATACGCTTAAATAGGGTACTATTTGAGGACAGGCATTTTTAGTGGTGTCCAAAACCTTAGTGGACATTATTGAGTGCACTTATTCAATCACACAATGCACAGCAATAACGAGTGTACAACTGATGCATGCTCAACGGCTAGAGAATACCCATAATGCACTGTGAGAGTCATGCACCGTGTCTCGCCAGAAGATGGCGCCTGTAGCAGAATCATTTATCCATCCATTTTACAAAGCACTCATCCAAGGCGTACAGCATAATCCAATACACTACAGGTATAAATTCATTGTAAATTGATTATTAAATTGTTTAATGAAAAAAAACCCATTTAATTTAAAATATTTATACATCATTTCCAAGACAGAGTTCAAGATAAATCCTTTCATCTTACTATTGGTGCTGCCAGTTTGCCAGTTTCAAATGATTATTAAACAATAAGCACAAACTGCAAAAGAGGCAGTCCTTCCGGTGCACTCAGTGTCCGATGAGTTTTCATTCACTCCTTCAAATGAACTGTATTAGTGGCCTAATTTAGGGAATAGTGAATGACGAGGGTATAGTGAGCAATTTCAGATTGACTTTTGCTCTGCTCTTTGTTTCTCTGTCTATTCTTCTGAAACTGCAAATACATTAACAAGATGTTTTGTAAGCCGTAGCTGTCACGTGTATGTTCCTGTTTAGTTCCTGTTTGTCCTAATTTGGTTTGATTCCTGTTTCCTGTTCTTGTTATTAGTTAATCATCTGTTCATTCTGTTCACCTGTTATGTTTCATTATCCCTTTTGTCTCCACTCCATTTAAGCCCTGTATTCTCCTGAGTTTCTTTGTCTGGAATTGTTCATGTCTACATTTGCTACGTGTGTTTTCCTGTTTTCTTGGACATTATTAAATACTGTATGTTTGAATTGGACTCTGCGTCTCCTCGTTCCTCGCTCCGTGCTCCTCACAGTAGCAACCCGTGACAGAATTCCAGACCGATAAAAGTGAGCGGTGCCTCTCCTCCCCGTGTTTTTTCCCGTTTTTAGTTTTCCCTTGTGTTCGTCCCGCGGCATGGAGATAGCCGCTCGCTTCTCAGCCCTAGCCCGCAGAGATCTCCGCTTTGTGGAATATGCATGGGAGTTCTGCGGGATCGACACGAAAACGGCGCTGGATGACTCGACGCTCAACTCGCTGTTCTGGATCGGGGCTAATTACCATTGCCCAATGGACCTCCCAGACATCGTCAAGCCCGCCGGCCGCTGCTGACTCGGTGCTCTTGGACATGGTGCTACCTCCAGAGTTCTCGGCTCCTATCCTCACCCCAGAATCCACTCCAGAAAGTTCTCCTTCGTCTCCGCTGGTCCCGTCCAGCTCTCCATCGTCCCCTGAGTCTCCTTTATCTCCGCTGATCCCGTCCAGCCCTCCTTCATCTCCTGATTCCCCCGAGTTAGCCAGCCCTGCACTTTCAGAGTGCCCCCCAGAATTCCTTATTTTCACCAAGAAATCTTTTTTGGGGGGGCATATAATATGTTCCCGTTTAGTTCCTGTTTGTCCTTATTTGGTTTGATTCCTGTTTCCTGTTCTTGTTATTAGTTAATCACCGTTCATTCTGTTCACCTGTTATGTTTCATTATCCCTTTTGTCTCCACTCCATTTAAGCCCTGTATTCTCCTGAGTTTCTTTGTCTGGAATTGTTCATGTCTGTATTTGCTACGTGTGTTTTCCTGTTTTCTTGGACATTATTAAATACTGTATGTTTGAATTGGACTCTGCATCTCCTCGTTCCTCGCTCCGTGCTCCTCACATTAGCAACCTGTGACAGTAGCCTTTTTAGACATTTAAATCACAATTAATATGAATGTCATTGCATTCGATATCAAAGCAAGTGTCATTTGTAAAATAAAAATAAAAACTCTTGCAGCACCTTTTCTCAGATTCACTTCTCTGATCCATTTTTGCAATGCCTTCAGTCATCTGGTGTCACTGTGATTTTCTTTACCATGATGTATTAAGCCAGTTACAGGTTCAAGTTCACACAGGTTTCCTTTTTCAAAGGATATTGTATAGTACAATGTTTTCAATGAGTTTGTTTATATTGAAATGTAATCACACACCCTCTAGCTATTCAATACAATCCACTGTAGCAAATGTCAGTGTTTTATATGGAGTGAGGTCAGTAGAGGTCGTTCTCAGTTAAAACATGTTACCTTTCCACTGAGGAACTGCTGAGGATGTGATGGATGTCTGCTTCAATGAGCCGTTTCTGCAGTCTTCAAACTCACTGCATCTGGGAATAAGAGACAATGTTGACTCAGTCCTCCATCTCAGGTTTCGGGCTGCACCAACAATATTACATCCACATTTGTACACTTTCATGGAACAACATAGAAATTATTATTAGATGAAATCTTTCAGCACCTTTGTATGCAATAGGATCTGTTATTTGATAAAAATGGAGCACAATATAAAAAGCTAAACATATGATTCTTGACTTCCAGCCTGTAGTGGAGAGTGGGGTAAGTTGCTTCATATTGTACTTAAGTTGTCGTCTAGGCAAGGCAAAAATAAGGCAGACATAAAACCGAAAACCTCTGGCCTAATTATATGTCAGGATGTCAGCTGTCAACTGAATTTATAAGAAATTATCTAAAACACAGGGCTATAGAAATGTAAAAAGAAAAAGAAATGAGGCAGCAACACAACTTGGCCCAGTGTTAGAAGTAAGCTGTGTCATGTCAAAGCATTAGCTCCATCACTGATAATGTGCAAATGATTTACTTCTGAAATAATAGAAAATAACACACAAACAATATACATGCAAATGCAAAACAATCAAACGTTTGGACACACGGGTTCATTCTTTATTATTTCTATTTTTTCACATTTTAGAACAATGGTAAAGTCATCAAACTGACAGCACGTATGGCAGTATGTGAATCAGGGACAGCCTCGAATGTAACTCTTACAGTGTCACCATCTACTGGAAGATGTTTGAAACTGAAAATATGTGGTGTAACCTGCAATCCATCCAGTTCACTACCAGAGACCTCCATTGCAACTATTCTGATTTGTCATTCCCCCTTTCTGGAAGTATGGGTCTCAGAGGGAAATTCTGAAGGTTTTGTTATTGTATGACCATACACTTTACTTCACAACTGAAACAGCAATTCTACTGATGTATGCATGATGTGGTAGTGCATCACTGCAGTGTTTTTAGAGGACTGCTTTGGTCTTGAAAACCACTCTAATCAAAAGTAATAAAAGCATTACAGCGCATTTAAGCTTTATGTAGCAGGCAGGCCTGTAGTTTCCTGTCATCAGGTAGCTTTACAGAAATCATGCTGTAGCATTTATTTGTTAATAAACAAATACTGGAATTATTGTACCTATGGCTCGAGATGCTGGGATTTTTATCATAACAGTATCATAGCCTATGATGTACAGGTTGTGCCTGTATGTTAACTAGCAACCATGCAGTTTTTTGTAAAACAATAGTTTTCTGTAAAATAAAATTAGTACTGTTATTATCTTATCATTAATTTTTATCTTATTATATTGTTTTTTTATTTGTTTTAAATGTCGCATTTTAAATCACAAATAGCAATTTTAACCAAAAAAATAAAATAAAAATCGCAATTAGAAACTGTTAGTGCTTTCCCTGTCAGTGCTGTATGTGGGTGGTTGTCATGTCAAGTCAAGTCACCTTTATTTGTATAGCGCTTTATACAATACTTGTTGTGTCAAAGCAGCTTTACAGTGTTAAACAGGAAAATAGTTCGTCAATAATGCAAGAGGACAATAACAAATAGTCAGTTTATCAGCTAAAGTCAGTTGGTCAGAATTCAGTATAATTTCAACACTGACAATGCTTGAGCATGCAATTGTGGTGCCCATTCAACTTCTTGTTTTCAATTACATACATTTGCTTTTTTAATGTTGTTTATTTAATTTTTGCCGCTGGTAAAGTTGATTATATTTGTACAGTTTCGGGACTCACTTGCATATACTGCACACCCCATGGGGAACTCCCCCTCACTGTATATAAATAAAACACCATCTTTTGCACCATAGTGCATTTGACATAATGCGTGTGCCATCATTTAAATTGTTTCCATCAAGGACCATAAAATGTCCAGGGAGTGGGTCACCAAAGCTCACTTCCCTACAAGAATATTTGTACCTTTGTATGCAATAGGATCTGTTATTTGATAAAAATGGAGCACAATATAAAAAGCTAAACATATGATTCTTGACTTCCAGCCTGTAGTGGAGAGTGGGGTAAGTTGCTTCATATTGTACTTAAGTTGTCGTCTAGGCAAGGCAAAAATAAGGCAGACATAAAACCGAAAACCTCTGGCCTAATTATATGTCAGGATGTCAGCTGTCAACTGAATTTATAAGAAATTATCTAAAACACAGGGCTATAGAAATGTAAAAAGAAAAAGAAATGAGGCAGCAACACAACTTGGCCCAGTGTTAGAAGTAAGCTGTGTCATGTCAAAGCATTAGCTCCATCACTGATAATGTGCAAATGATTTACTTCTGAAATAATAGAAAATAACACACAAACAATATACAGTACATGCAAATGCAAAACAATCAAGCGTTTGGACACACGGGTTCATTCTTTATTATTTCTATTTTTTCACATTTTAGAACAATGGTAAAGTCATCAAACTGACAGCACGTATGGCAGTATGTGAATCAGGGACAGCCTCGAATGTAACTCTTACAGTGTCACCATCTACTGGAAGATGTTTGAAACTGAAAATATGTGGTGTAACCTGCAATCCATCCAGTTCACTACCAGAGACCTCCATTGCAACTATTCTGATTTGTCATTCCCCCTTTCTGGAAGTATGGGTCTCAGAGGGAAATTCTGAAGGTTTTGTTATTGTATGACCATACACTTTACTTCACAACTGAAACAGCAATTCTACTGATGTATGCATGATGTGGTAGTGCATCACTGCAGTGTTTTTAGAGGACTGCTTTGGTCTTGAAAACCACTCTAATCAAAAGTAATAAAAGCATTACAGCGCATTTAAGCTTTATGTAGCAGGCAGGCCTGTAGTTTCCTGTCATCAGGTAGCTTTACAGAAATCATGCTGTAGCATTTATTTGTTAATAAACAAATACTGGAATTATTGTACCTATGGCTCGAGATGCTGGGATTTTTATCATAACAGTATCATAGCCTATGATGTACAGGTTGTGCCTGTATGTTAACTAGCAACCATGCAGTTTTTTGTAAAACAATAGTTTTCTGTAAAATAAAATTAGTACTGTTATTATCTTATCATTAATTTTTATCTTATTATATTGTTTTTTTATTTGTTTTAAATGTCGCATTTTAAATCACAAATAGCAATTTTAACCAAAAAAATAAAATAAAAATCGCAATTAGAAACTGTTAGTGCTTTCCCTGTCAGTGCTGTATGTGGGTGGTTGTCATGTCAAGTCAAGTCACCTTTATTTGTATAGCGCTTTATACAATACTTGTTGTGTCAAAGCAGCTTTACAGTGTTAAACAGGAAAATAGTTCGTCAATAATGCAAGAGGACAATAACAAATAGTCAGTTTATCAGCTAAAGTCAGTTGGTCAGAATTCAGTATAATTTCAACACTGACAATGCTTGAGCATGCAATTGTGGTGCCCATTCAACTTCTTGTTTTCAATTACATACATTTGCTTTTTTAATGTTGTTTATTTAATTTTTGCCGCTGGTAAAGTTGATTATATTTGTACAGTTTCGGGACTCACTTGCATATACTGCACACCCCATGGGGAACTCCCCCTCACTGTATATAAATAAAACACCATCTTTTGCACCATAGTGCATTTGACATAATGCGTGTGCCATCATTTAAATTGTTTCCATCAAGGACCATAAAATGTCCAGGGAGTGGGTCACCAAAGCTCACTTCCCTACAAGAATATTTGTTCATTTCCTCAGTGAAAATCTCTATACAGTTGGAGTAAACATAGAATGCACATGCTGCATCTGCGAGGCGTCCGTTACACATTTTCCCTGTGTGTTAACGTCAGTATTTATGACTGTCGAATGTCTGACTACTTGACTCTTGGTAATGTATTCTGCTTCTGCTGTGTTTCTGTTCGCGAACTGCATTCTCATTAAGTGCACCATTGCATGGAGAAAAAGACTTGAAAACAAACACCAAGTATAGGCCTGGATTGCCACTGAGTAATGAACCCATGTCATTTGCTCAGCCAATTATTTTTGGTTGATATTTGCACTTTCAAAAATAGGGGAGGTTGGGCACCCACCAGCAGAAACAGAAATCAGCACCTATGTTCTCAACTCCAGTCCTGGGGACCTACAGAACTGCACGTTTTGTATGTCTCCCTTATTGACACACCTGATTCAGCTCAGTAGCATGAACTCAGCTTTGTCTGTCAGATACAGGAACACATGCACAATGTGCCGTTCTGTGGGTCCCCAGAACCACTGCAGTAGAAAGCCGAGGAATTTGAACAGATAGAGACAAATACTTTTCCAGAGAGGCAACAGGATAAAGTAGGTTAGTTCTTAGTAGATGAAGCAATGTCTACTGTCATTATTTCTCTCTAGTGGCTTTTTTGTTTCTTTGTTGAAGCTCATTCTGACACACTTGAGACTATTTCCGTAAGTAAGAATCTGAAATGAGTCTGCCATGCGTTTTTGGTTACATTCTTTCCATCTAAACAGTTTATGGGATTTGCTGGACCAACAAATCCAATGCATGGAGGCACGTAGGTGTGCATGTGAATGTGAGTGAGCCCTGTGATGGACATGCCATCCATCCAGGGTGCTTCCCCGCCTATGGCCTAGACACTGGGATATACTCCAGCATTCCCATGATCCTACAGAGTAAAAGTGGTTTAGAGAATGGATGGATAAAATCGTTTTTTCCTATTGTTCAATAATGACAGGCATCCTGTTTCCCCTCTCTTCTTCTTTCATCTTCCTATTTTCAAAAATGCTTATTAGGTGGACAAATCAATACACAAAACATCAAACACCCATTTGAACAGAACAAAACTTTAGTCTCATAAAAAGTACAGGGTCAGAGTCTGTTAAAAATGGGCAGAAAATGTAAGATAGCGTAACCAGACAAAGGTTGGTCCAATGTCTGTGGTCCACTTGAAAGTGAACGGACAGGCATGTGAAGCCTTGTTAGACAGTGCCTTGCAAGTAGGAATAATTTTTTAAGCCTGGTACAAATGACATCTATCTGACATTCCCATCCACCCCGTTAAAGTTTTGGCCATTTGGGGCTTAAGTGAGCCCAGTTATCCCTATTTGGCTTATGTGATCATCGACACTGTGCAGTCCAGACCAAACCCTGGTAATTCTGGGCACCAATACTAACCTTTTCGATCTTTGTGTAAAGAAAGTGCTGGGGTGGACATTGTGCAGACGTTGGACATAAATGTTGGTCGTGTGACACAGCTAAGGTCTCCAGTGAATCAGATGAAGCGGGCAATGTAAGAGGCTTGGTCCTGGCTCCTTGTCAATGTCCCCTGTATGGGATTGCTTGGCGGTTTGTAAAGTAGAGTTAAAAGAGTGATTGGGAGAGGAGGTTCTGCTTGTGGAGGCTTCTCCACATGCCACACTTCCAGTTGGAATGTTACTGCAACCTATACTAGTGCCACATTCTAAAAAGGATGTCAACCATTTTTCCAGTATTGACGCAAAATGAATAAATGAAGGACACGGTAATTCTGGTAGGAATGGTGGTGGGCAATGTTAATTTTGACAGCAAATTTTGTTTAGTCTTATTCATAGTCTTTTGACTAAAATGCCATTTAGTTTTAGTCATATTTTAGACATGAATTGTTTTACATTTAGTCTAGTTTTAGTCGACTAAATGTCATAAGAAACAAGAACATGGTCCTGCTTTCAGTGAAATACCAATGGTTATGAAATATTCATTCTTTATAACAACTTACCACAGTCCTCATTCTTTCAAGCAGACATTTATTTATATAAATACATTTAGATTAATCCTTATTAGGGTTACCAAAGTCATTCAGTCAAGAGCAGTGAGTGATTTTCTCTCTTTCTTTTGTTGCTTGATTAACATTAATGACACAAATAGCAGTAACTAAATGAGGCTTTTGTTCCTTTAAAACTGAATGCACGGGTGCATTATACTGATACACATCCGATGTTTACGTTCACTTAAAACGTAGCCGAGTGTGTTTATGTGAATACTCGTCAAAACGGACAATTCAACATCAATATTTTGTATATATCCCCATTCATACGTCGCGAAAGATAACTGAATTCAGCACTTGTGTGCTGTGTCTGTGAGAGGTGCTTTTCTGTGTATGCGTTTCGAGTTGAGTTCTCCTTTGCATTGTTAGACTTTTTCTAATTTATTATCATATGTTTGCTCTTCTCTTACTCCCAGATACTGACATTTTTTAACATTTTATGAGACGTGCAGCAATTGTATGCTATCTTATGTCCCGCCGGATAGTTCAAGATCAGTAGGCTGCTACAGTTCAAATGTTTGCATCTGACCGCCTAACCACGCAGCAGATTAGTTCTGACTGGATCTCTTCCCAAATAGTCCCGCCCTAACATTTTTGTCTCGTTTTTATTCGTTGACGAAAATGTCAATAGATTTTCGTCATAGATTTTGTCATTCAAAACAAGCTTTTATTCCGTTATTGTCTCATTTTCGTCATGAAATAAAATGTTGTTGATGAAAATTCTGATGAAAATTATTTGTCAACGAAATGAACACTGGTGGTGGGTCACTTATATCAACAGATCCTGAAACTCCAGCCACAAAGACAGGAGAGTTTGATACAAACCTCATTGCCTTCGGAGAACCCTCTATTCCTGAGACATGGTCAGAGATAGAGGCAGAAGTTGTCAGAAAGAGCTGATGAGTTCTCACTGCATGAGTGGGATTTTGGCAGATTAGTTCTGACTGGATCTCTTCCCAAATAGTGCCGCCCTAACATTTTTGTCTCGTTTTTATTCATTGACGAAAATGTCAATAGATTTTCGTCATAGATTTTGTCATTCAAAACAAGCTTTTATTCCGTTATTGTCTCATTTTCGTCATGAAATAAAATGTTGTTGATGAAAATTCTGATGAAAATTATTTGTCAACGAAATGAACACTGGTGGTGGGTCACTTATATCAACAGATCCTGAAACTCCAGCCACAAAGACAGGAGAGTTTGATACAAACCTCATTGCCTTCGGAGAACCCTCTATTCCTGAGACATGGTCAGAGATAGAGGCAGAAGTTGTCAGAAAGAGCTGATGAGTTCTCACTGCATGAGTGGGATTTTGGGTTGGCGAAAGGAGTGGAACACCAAATTCGGTTATCTGATCCTAGGCTCATTCGTAAGAGTTCCAGAGGTTTGGCTTCAGCAGATATTGACATGACACCCTCAGGAGCTTATGAAAGCAGACATCATTAAGGAATTGTGAAGCCCCTATGGTCAGAAAGAAAATAGAGTACTAGTCAGAAAGAAAAAAGAAAAATGTGAGAATAAACATAATGCCTGTAAAGTGTCAGACCAGAATACTCTCCACATTGACAATGTCTTGGACTCTTTGTCAGGGAGTAGATGGTTTTCAGTCCAAATGGATATGTCCAAAGAGGATAAGGATAAAACTACCTTTATATGCCCGTTAGGTTTTTACCAGTTTGAGCATATGCCACAGGGCATTACTGGGGCACCAGCAACTTTCCAACGCTTGATGGAAAAAGCTGTTTGAAATATGAACCTTCTTCAGGTCCTAGTCTATGTGAATGACCTGATAATCTTTGGAAAGTTGCTGGACGAGCACAAGGAAAGACTTCTAAAGGTCTTCGACATATTAGAGAAAGTGGGTCTGAAAGGGTAATTGGACAAATGCCAAGGTGAGTATGTGGGACATATAGTATCTGAGGACATTGGGACAGACCATGACAAGTCAGCACCAAGCCGCATCGCACAAACCTTAAGTCATTAAGATATTTTCTGGATTTCTGTGGGCATTACTGTAGCTTCATAGCCAACTACGCTTCAATCGTCAGATCACTTACCGACAACACAAAGTATTATGCACTTACTCAACATACAACAATACAATGCCTACCTGAAAGAGTCCGAGCCTTTCGGGGACAGGTAGAATCAAATCAAGTCACCTTTATTTGTATAGCGCTTTATACAATACTGGTTGTGTCACAGTAGCTTTACAGTGTGTTTGTAAAACTACAGTGTGTTTGTAAAATATTTTGTCAATAAGGCTGCCCGATAAATTGCAATTAACACTAAATCTCGTGTAAATCGACCTGTCTAGTGCAATTATGATATCGCAAAGGCTGCGATTATGTTTTTATGCGCAGCTTATCCTGAAGCACGGCTCTCTGATCAGTAGAAAGTGCTGCTCCATCTGAAATCACTACAAGTTTGAGTCGCTTATAATGTGCATTTGTAAAAGCAACACTCATCAGACATCATCATTATAAATATACTTTATTATCATGAAAATACCTGAGAAGACTTGAAGAACAGTGATAGAATGATGCCCATAGGCGTGTTATGGTACTTCTTCTGCGGGGCATGTTTGGAGTTTCTGCGCGAGAGCAACCTCTAGCTTTTAGATGCAGCAGCATACAACCATACTTCACTGACAAGCTGTGCATTAAAAATCGCAGCCAACCGCCAAATCGTGGTCGATGGTCGTCGAGGTGATGAGGTCTTTGCCGGGGAACTGTCTCTGGGGTGTATCTAGTTGACTTGGTCTCCGCTGACATTCAGGGATGTAGAGGTCGTCTCTAGGTGCTGATCCACCATCTGATCTGGATATATGCTGGATCTGGTGGCTACGGTGACCTCGGAATAAGAAAGAAACATTAATATTCGCGTAGATGCCATTCTTCTAGCGATGTAGCAAGTACATCAGGTGTTATGAGAAGTGTTCCCGGTTCCGGTTGTCCTAATTAATGCAGCCTAAAAATCCTTTAACGGATTTGAATATTAGAAGCGTATTAATGTGTTATGTGTAAGCCAGGTTAAAGAGATGGGTCTTTAATCTAGATTTAAACTGACAGAGTGTGTCTGCCTCCCGAACAATGTTAGGTAGGTTATTCCAGAGTTTGGGCACTAAATAGGAAAAGGATCTGCCGCCCGCAGTTGATTTTGATATTCTAGGTATTATCAAATTGCCAGAGTTTTGAGAACGCAGCGGACGTGAAGGACTACAATGCAATAAGAGCTCATTCAAATACGGAGGAGCTAAACCATTCAGGGCTTTATAAGTAATTAGCAGGATTTTAAAATCTAAACGATGTTTAATAGGGAGCCAGTGCAGTGTTGACAGAACCGGGCTAATATGATCATACTTCCTGGTTCTAGTAAGAACTCTAGCTGCTGCATTTTGGACCAGCTGGAGTTTGTTTATTAAGCGCGCAGAACAAACACCCAATAAAGCATTACAATAATCTAACCTTGAGGTCATAAACGCATGGATTAACATTTCTGCATTTGACATTGAGAGCATAGGTCGTAATTTAGATATATTTTTGAGATGGAAAAATGTGGTTTTACAAATGCTACAAACATGGTTTTCAAAGGAAAGATTGCTATCAAATAGCACACCTAGGTTCCTAACTGATGACAAAGAATTGACAGAGCAGCCATCAAGTGTTAGACAGTGTTCTAGGTTATTACATGCAGAGGTTTTTGGTCCAATAATTAAAACCACTGTTTTTTCCAGAATTTAGCAGGAAGAAATTAGTCATCCAGTTTTCAGCTTCACATTCCATTAGTTTTGCGAATTGCTATGAATAAATATCAAGGCATTAATGTTTGCCTACAAAACCACCACTGGCTCTGCACCCCTTTACCTAAATTCATTACTTCAGAGTTATGTGCCTCTAGGCGCTTGCGTTCTGCAAGTGAACGATGCTTTATTGTGCCATCTCAATGAAGCACAAATCACTTTTACTGACTTTTACATTAAATGTTCCCTCCTGGTGGAATGACCTGCCCAACTCAATCAGAGCAGCTGAGTCCTTAGCCATCTTCAAGAATCGGCTAAAAACACATCTCTTCCATCTTTATTTACCTCTAACTCTAGCACTCTCTATTCTAATTCTATTTTTTTTTTAAAAACTTGCCCCTATTAGACTTGCAGTCACAAATCCGGTCTATAAAATTCCGTTCACTCACCACCAGAGGTCACCCGCTCTCGACATGGACTCTCACACTACACAGACTGTTACACATCACCCTGGACTACATTTCCCACGCTCCATTGCACTAATCACAAGCTCACCTGAAACCAATCACACACAGCTGCTACCAATAACACACACTATTTAAATCAGTCTCACGCCACCATTCAACGCCGAGTATTGTTTAGTGCATATCACTCTTCTAGCGATAGCTGCATTACGGAGCCATTCCTAGTTCTAGTTCTAGTTCTAGTTCTAGTTCTAGTTCTAGTTCTAGTCTTATGGTGCGTTCAAGTAATGTCAGATAGATCGTATTTATGAGATGAACGCCACCACAAAGTCGTTATTACGAGTGGGAAACTGAAATTTTCTTTAAGCCCCGAGTTTTTGAGTTGGGGCGTGTCAGTGAGAAAACGTGTTGGATGCAGTCAACGACTAGATATGCAGCATCTGTATTGATGGTAAATTTGTTGAAATTAATAAAATGATAAATTTACTGTAATGTAAAATAAAACTATATGTTACATATACAAATTATTATATTATTGTATAATTACCAAAGAACAAATAATGATTCAGTTTACATCACCTTCATAAATTGAATAAAAACAGAAAAAAGCAAAAACACAATGACGCACATTCTTTATTCGTCATTTTGTAGATGTAAAGTTTAAAAAATTGTTGAATTTCGTTGAAATCGCCATGTTGTTCCGACCAAAGTGACTTGAACGCACCTGATGTCGTTATTACGACTTGTCAGCTCGTAAGTACGAACGTCCCAGGAGGACTTGAACGCAGCATTCGTCTAGTCACTTCGTGTTGCCTTGTTGTCTGTTTGCCTTCTGCCTGTGTTTCTTGGATTAACCCTTTGTCTTGCTGTAACGGACTGTGTTTGCACCTCGTCTGGACTATTGCTCGTGTTATTGGATTACTACCCCTCTTGTCAAGCCCTCTGGATACTGTTCGCCGATCGAAGACCCACGCTAGCACTTGCACTCTATTAATTTACTAACTGCTTGTTTAAAAAAAAAAAATGACAGAAGAGTGAGATTCTAGAAAGAAAGAAAAAAAAACTTCAGTCAATGGAGTTCTGTGGCATATTTATGGTTGACAAAAATGTCCAACTGTACAAGGTGAAACCAGAACAGGTAGAGGGGGAGTAAAAACCATTCAGCGCGAATACCTCCTACACATTCAACAGTCTGTGAGAAAACCGGACTATCCTGCCCCCTCAGTCAAGATGCATGTAACAATTGCCAAGAGTATTGGCTTCCTTTCCTAGCATTAATATTAATATAATGTGGGTTACTAGAGCAACATTTTAGTTAGGTCTGTTTCACAAAGTTTTCAAAAAGCACATTTTGATTGGCGTATTCTATCTATCACGTTACGTTGAACATCCTGCGCCACGAAGAATGCACAGCTAATGAGTATGCTAAAGGTATGATCTTTTTTTAAGTTTTGAGGACTAGAGAGTTGGTTGTAGTTAGTTGATTATTTCACTGCATTGGCTGTTCTAACTTACCATGAAAAGTAAAAAAAAAAAAAAACTGACAAATGAGTATTTTGCCAGTATTTTGGAGCTTATGTTGACTAAAATTACTTGGCTAACATTTGATTACAAACAGTATGTATCTAAAATCATATGTCCTGCAGTCTTCACAATACATGTGATATTATTTATAAAGTCAAACACAAGCCATAACATTGCCACTTGGCATTGAAACTCCTAATTTTCTTTTCTTGTGCTGCTTCGTTGCTTGGTGGCACTTTCCTTTTACATTGGGGTTGGTTAATCCAGGCAAGTATCACCTCATGATTATTGTTTGTTGAGTCTCTGTTATTCTCTTAGAGGATTCACTGCAACTAGAGCGCACTGTCAGTTGTTGCTTAGTGATGCTCCTGTTCAAGTAAGCAGATATGCACAGACGATGCACTGTTAGGCTATGTTTAATGCACATTAAGGAAGAGAAGAGTATTGCACTAAATCTGTGCAGGTTTGGTTTACATGAACATCGCCTGCAAACATAATTTATGCATTTATTGTCAGCGTTACCCACCATGGTTGCCTGAATATACTAATTCAGATTACCATCAAGGATTGAATATGAGGATGTTGTCGTAGTATGGTTTAATGACAAATGCATTGGTTTTTAATACATTGGTATAACCAGACATATACTGGTTTTGTCAACTATATATTGGTTAAGATACATTGGTTGGCTCAAGTATATATTGGTTTGTGCAACTATATATTCGTCTAGATATATTGGTTTGTTCAAGTTTATTAATTTATATATTGATTTGTCAAAATACATAGTTTATTCAAATATGTATTTGTTAGGATGCATTGGTTTGCTGGTGACTTGATAGGTTTATGTCACAATTGTTTTCTAGATGTCAAAATATTATTTTATTAGTGTAAACAAGGAGTAGAACTAAAAAAAAAAACGGTGTATAAAATGCTAATAATTCGCTAAAATAATTAAAGTAATATACACTTTATTTAACATCACATAAATTCACCAATTTCTCCAGAAATACAACTAGGAGGAGAATAGAGTGAACTTTACAGTTACCTACACATCCATATGAATAAAAGACGTCGTCAGATCTTAACTGAAAGGATTATTAGTGGCTCTTTCGTGGGTGCCCTGGATGCAGTTGTGGGCGAAACTGATGCAAACTCATCTGACAGTTCCCTTGCTCACTGTTCTCATGCTGGAGTCCACCAGAGAATCAAGAGACCCTGACACGACCTGCGTGACTCCTGTAAGAGCTACAGATTCAAGAACTTTCTACACACGAGTTTATGCTTAACTAACAGCTGAACAGCAGCAGGTGTAAATGACGGAACCACACTTAGTGCAAAAGTAGAAATTCGGCACGAAAAACAGCAATAATACAGAAACAAAGGCGCAGTCCGTATTATGCATAACTTCCGTGAACTCAAACCGTGTTTCTATTGGCTTCTGCAGCAGTCACTCACAATGCTTCTCAGCGACTACAGCCCGCCTTCCATTGGCTCATCCGTCATCCAATTGCATTCGTTCTGGGTTTCGAGAGGCCAGCCGTCCTGTCAATCTTCTGTTCTGCATTCCCATTGGCCGATCAGAACAAAAAGAGGCAGGACCTGATAAGGAAATGAGTTTCCTTGTCTGCGTATGTCGAGCGACGGCCGACGGTGCAGTATGGCGAGCTAAACCGTTAAACAAAAACCAGTTTGTCAAATCCAGCAGTCTGCTTCATGGTTTGGATGATTCACTATGGCTTGCTGCGTGAGGTAGACTCGTGATTTGCGGCTGAGTGTGGTGAAGATGACCGCGGAGCTGGACAGTCGCTTCTGCGCCGATAACCTGCTAACCAGCGAGGACTGGGGTGAGTAGCGTTACTGAGGCACTCCGCATCAGTCCAGTACTGCATTACCTCCAGACCAGAGCTCAGCCGCTAGAGAGACATTGCCCCGTTTAGAGCTACAAAACATGACACACGTTAAGAATCAACGATTCGTGGTATAAAAATGGTAACATTTTATAATAACGTTCATTACTAACAGCGTTGTACTGTACGATCAAATGGGATTAATTATGTGAAAATATATTAATCAGAGTTTCCTGATATGTTTTCTTACTGTATTATTGTGTAGTACTGCAGCATTAGTAGCTGCCCTAGCTTTGGCATCTGCTGAAGAACAGCGGGGCTTTGTGTGCGGTTGCCAGGGCGGTTGCCAGGGCGAGCGCGGTCAAGTTAGTTCTATAGGTGTGATATTCGCCTAGGCTGCTTTAGGGACCGTCTGCAAATTTACCTCGCAGTACAAAACGAAGTCCAAGAATTAATACAAATTATGTTTACAACGCCATAGTAAATGCCTTGTGGGCAAACTGACAGAAAATATTTAACCAATAGGTCGCCATAGACAATATCTCCCTTACTGTATGTACAATACATACTTAATCTTAGAAAAAAATTACTGTAATTCACCAAAAGGGTACGTTTGTAGTTACAAGACTGACTTACTACAGGTGATATTTTGCCAGTATCTTCCTTACTGTGCATGCAGTACATAATTAATCTTAGAAAAAAATTACTGTAATTCACCAAAAGGGTTTTTTCATGTTACAAAGGCTGTAGTACGTTTGTAGTTACAAGACTGATTTACTACAGGTGAAATTTTGCCGTTATATCACTTACTGTACGTGCAGTACATAATTATTCTTAAAAACAATTACTGTAATTCACCAAAAGGGTTTTTTCATGTTCCAAAGGCTTTAGTACTTTCCTAGTGGCCAGACTGACTTACTACAGCTGAAATTTTGCCAATTTCTTTCTTACTGTACGCACAATACATAATTATTCTTAGATAACAATTACTGAAATTCACCAAAAAAACTGTTATGTTCCAAAAGTTGTAGTAAGTTAGTCTGGCCACTAGGAATGTACTACAACCGTTGGAACATAACAAAAGCCTTTTGGTGAATTACAGTAATTCTTTTCTAAGAATAATTATGTACTGTATGTACAGTAAGGGATATATCGGCAAAATCTCACCTGTAGTAAGTCAGTCTGGACACTAGGAATGTACTACCACCTTGAATAGCCGTTTGGGTACTTACAGTAGTTTTTTATGAACATAATTGTGTACTGTACTGCATATATGAAGGAAGGTATTGGCAAAATCCCACCTGTAGTAAATCACTATGAGTTCTACACGCTTTACAGATTGGCAATGTTTTATTTTAAATGTTAAAAGTCACGTTAGTTAAAATACATGGGACGTTTTAAACCCAATCGGTGGAGTTGTCAGAAGGTCCCTTATGCATCAAGCGCCGCTATAGCACGTCAAAGCTTTCTACGGTTTAAATTTGCTGCTACAATACACTTAGGCGGTTTATAAATAATATTTTCAAGTCGATATAAAGTTGTTGCATATTGTTAAAACTAATCGTGGTAGATATCTTTGTAGGACTGTCGACTCTATAGAACAGTGGCACGCGAAAGCGAATGTCTGGCGGATATTGAACCTAAAACTAACTTTACCGTGTTGCTATGTGGTTTGGTTAGGCGTCTGTGTGGCTGCTAGGTGGTTGTTAGGGTGTTCTGAGTGAATGTTCGCTTACCCAAATTAAGAAGTCACCAGCGTCTCAGAAAAGTAATTGCACCCATTTTACAAATTTTTTTATTGTATTTTTGTAATTAGTGTATTGTTAACAATGGACCCTTTTCACGAGACTGTGGTGATGCGTTTCAACAGTCACCAGCATCATAAATCCCCCAAAGGTTTTTGTATTTTTATTTTTTATTTATGTACATTTTTAACACTACACTTTGTATTATATTATCTTTGCATTAAAATACAAAACAGCTAGTTAACACTAATGTGAGGGTGTGTGACGGTAAATTTGACCTCGTTCTCTCTGACTGCCGTTATCAGTCTCTCTCTCTCTTTATTTCCTTTTCTTTTTTTTTTTTTTGAAAGTCATGAAAACTCTGTCATGGACCATAATGCTTCTTTTGCTATTTCAGCAAATGCGATGCAAAAAAACATTTGTGGTAGTCTCCCTTTCACCGCTATTGAAGTTTACCCAACTATGCGCAGCACTGAACTCATACGTCATCCTCCCCGAGCTGCTTCTGTGTACAACAGTGAGTACAAGCTACATTAAAGTGATTATTACGTTTTGACTGGATATTTTTCTTACAAAAATGCATCGATTCGCTACAGAAGGCCTTTGTTCACCCCCCGGAGCCGTGTGAGACACTTTTTTTTTTATGGATGGGCGATTTTTATTTAACTTCTTTTGGACTGAAGCAATGCAACACCCGTTGTGTGGCATTAAACAGCTTGAAAGATCAAAGACACTTTTTAAAAAACTCTTACTGGATTCGTCTGAAAGAAAAAAAGTCACATACACCTAGGATGCCTCGGGGTGAGTAAAACGCAGCCTAATTTTCATTTTTGGGTGAACTAACCCTTTAGAGTACCGCGAGAGCCATTCGAAAGCATCGGGAGCGTCTGCTCTCTAGAGCTCTCACGGGACTGTGATGTCACATCAAAGCTGCTTCCAGTCGAACACGCCTCTTATTATAGTGCTAGGCATGGCCCCGCCCCAAAAATCCTGAACACAAACAGTTGACACCCTCCAGCTCTTAAAGCATCATGTTTCATTCTTATTATATACACATAATCTGTTCATGTCTCTTTGTCTCTCAGATGCCTGTCTGTATCAGTGTGAGGATATGGAGGAGGATTTCACCGGAGAACTGAAATATGACACATCGGTACGTTCACAACACACACACACTGATGTGAATAAGTATGTGTTTGAGTTTGAAGAAGTCCGGCTGTCAGAGGCTGAGGAATCAATCATTTCCCGTCACAGTCTCCGTTGTAAATGTTTGTCACGCTCTCTGTCTCTTCAGATCCACCTGATCTGTTCTCACAGAGAGACACAGAAAAGCTCATTCCTCAGTCTAAGCATCACCATCAACACACTTTACTGGGGGAATGTTTACAGTGCAGGTGTTTTAATCAAATAAATAGGCTCAATAGCTGTGACATTTTATTGCCATTAGCAACAGACTCCAGAAAATACTGTCCTGAAAATGTGGCATAATAAGAGTAACACAGCAGGAGAGTTGTAGTGTTTGGCTGCTGTAAACTAGTCTGTGATCATGAGACTGAGTGAATATGCACACGGCTGTCTCTCTCTCTCTCTGTCTGTCAGCTGGACAGTGATCTTGTCCTCACGCTGGACCCTGATAACCCCACATCACCGTGGAAGAACCTGGATGACAACCTGACAGGTGAGACGCCAGCACTTCCTCTGGATCATACCATCATTTCATTGCTTCCTCCAGCTCAGTGGTTCTCAACCTCTTTCACTCCTATTGTCAAAGAAATTATTTGAAGGTCCATATTAAAATAGTTCACAAATGAGTAAATTTCAGTTTCAGAATTTGCTGTAATTAAGCATTACAACATAACACCAGATGCATATAATAAAATGTAATCTCTCTCACTCACTCACTCACTCACTCACTCACTCACTCACTCACTCACTCACTCACTCACTCACACACACACACACACACAGTTGGAATTCACTCTGTAGAGAGAGCACAGGAAGACCACGCACAAATGAAACCGATCACTCCATCTTGAGACTGGCTCTTTAAAAGCAACACCTATCAAACTGTTTGCGCTAAAAATTGTCCGCGGGTCCTTAAAAAGTCTTAAAATGTCTTCAATAACGTTTTCCTAATATAAGGCCTTAAGTCATAAAATGTCTTAAATTCGGATTCGATGGGTCTTAATTATTTTTGGTCCCATTACTGCTAAAATATCTTCAGTCTGACGCACCTAATGACTTTACAATCATTGGACAGACCAAAGATGTTTTCTTCCCCGCGGTAAGTTACTGCGTCATCAGAGAGAATCGCAGTAGCAGAATACAGGTCGAGCTCATAGACTGTATAGGTCGAACTACCTTTTTAATGTTCTCAATAAAAATAATCATTTATTCAAATGAAATTTTATGATTAAAACATAAGTGACAAAAAAAAAAACAGCGAAGCATTGAAACGCGAGAATGATTCTTCTCATTTTATTAGCCTACATTCAATGTAAACAGCGATTGATAATGGATAGTGTATTTCTTGTATCACGGTCGCGCTGTTGAGGTTCACTCTGTTTGTCTCTTTTGTGAGAGACTTCAGAGCAAATGAGCGTAACAGCACACATAAACTCAGAAACACGCTGAGGTAAAAATTCTGAATGTTTAGTTTATTCATAACATGATATAGTTAAGTAACACCATGACAAGTGAGCTGTTTTGCTCAATATTCTCACGATGCAAAAAACCGTTCAAAACGCCTACAGAATGCACGCATTGCGTGAAGTCTAGTGCGCGCGCGCATTTACAGTGCCTTCTTTCACTGCATGATTCAGTCTATTAAAATACATTCAGAATGATCACAAATTTAAGACATGGGGCAGAAAATGACTTCATATAGTTAATAAATTTCACATGAAGAGTGCCTCTTTTTTCTCCCAAAATTATACATATGTGATATAGATTTTTTTTAAAGCAGTTCAGTAAACTAGAGGTTTTATTAAGTGACTTACGTTTTAGACACCATATTGCCTGTTTTTGCACTATTTCGACAACAAAAATAATTCCAAACAAAACCACAGCGCTGTTTTGCGACTTTGAGCAACATGACAGCATTTTTTCCTGAATGAATCAACCGTTTAAATGATTCGGTTCAATCGAAATGACTCACTTATTAACAGTGACTTGCTGCCACCTACTGGAGGTTTTAATTTCACATTTTCTATTATTTCAAATATCAGTATTCAACGTTTTCTCAGTGATGCAGTTATTTTGTGGGGATATTTTGTATGGAATATTGTCTGCTGACATGAAAAGTTCACTGTATATTGTAATAAATCTCATTAATTACAGCAATGATATTTAGTTTTCTTTTTAATTTAAATGCATTAAATATTACTTATATGTATGTAATCAAATGTGTATTTCCATTACAGGTTTAGGTCTTAAATTTCATATAAGGTGGTATTAAAAAGGTCTTAAAAAGTCTTAAATTGAACTTGTTCATGTCTGCAGAAACCCTGTTCTTAAGAACATTTCAAGAGTTGCACTTCATAACATTCTTACAAACGTCTTGGAATATATATTTTAGGAAATGTCTTAACTTATTTCTTTAAAAGAACCTTATTAAATGTGTGTGGTTGAACGCGGCAGACTAACAGGCGGTCATGCAAACCATGCAGGTTTGTAATACGGAGAGTGTGCAGTTTATTGGCTTTTTTCAGAACGACTCTGACCTGCAAACAGTTGTGTGTAATGATTCAATGCTGATGCTTAGAACTCAGCAACTGCTACTGTAAACTGGGATGTGTTTCTCTATGTTATTATTTGTTAAGAGAGC
Source organism: Sinocyclocheilus grahami (assembly GCF_001515645.1). Lineage (NCBI taxonomy): Eukaryota > Metazoa > Chordata > Actinopteri > Cypriniformes > Cyprinidae > Sinocyclocheilus > Sinocyclocheilus grahami. The sequence goes on from NW_015506295.1 coordinate 207,320, forward strand.
GTAAATAATAACCCAATCCCTGTTTGTGTTTTGTCCTTATTTGTAGGTGAAGTGTCAGTCATGAAGGATTATAACAGGACTATAACACAACCTCTGACAGTGGACATGTGTAAGTGACCCTGTCTGCACGCTTCCCCATGCAGTTTTCTTTTTTTTCTTTTTATTATTATTAATTTATGTATGTATTTATTTATTTATTTTCAGTAGGATGCCAAACCTCATTAATAGTTCTAGGTAATGCATTAGAATAGTTGTAGATGATCATTACAGATGATTTCATGTTCAGACAGTGTGAGTTTTGCCACAGTGCATGTGAGTAAGTTGTGTGTGTATGTTGTAGTTTTCCAGGTGAAGACTGAACCTCCTTCACCTGCGTCGTCTCTGACCTCTGACAGCTCCATCTCATCTTTACCTGAAGCTCAGGTGTGTACAGCTCTGTGTCTATCCCTCAAGACAGTGCAGCTCTGCGGCAGGCTGTGAAACAGTACTTTTATGAGTAAATTAAATATTTCAAGTAGTTAAAGAGATGAAGGGAGGATTCAGTAGTGTTTAATGCATCTCTGTTTGCTGTCGTTAACATTGTTTCCTCCTGCATTCTTCAGTGCAGCTGAGCAAACATCAGGACACTCGTCTGACTCTTCCGGTCTTCATTTCTCTGTTTCTCTGTCTTTTTCAGGTGACGGTGAAGAGTGAGAACCCGCCCACTCCACCGTACATGTATGGAGACGTGCTCTCGCCGCCGCTGACCAGTGTGGAGGTAACCGTCACCAGCGTCTCTCCACTGCATCAGCCTCCCCTTCCTCTGGCCATACAGCCACATGCTCTCAGCAGCCTCGACACACAAACCACAGGTCTGCACACACACTCACTCACTCACACGCACACACACGCACTCACACACACGCACTCACACATGTGACACAGGCACACACATATACACACACACACGCTCACGTGTGACACAGACACACGCACACACACACACTCCAGCTCACACACTCACGTGTGACAGACACACTCACACACACACTCACGTGTGACACACACACTCCACGTCACACACACACACTACATCTCTCTCACACACAAACACACACACACACTGCTTGCTTGATTTAAAGTGAGCAAACGGCAGATGACTCTATCCGATATAAGAGATTGTTCTGAGTAACATGACACTGAGAGACTAACTGTGAGTTCTGTTCCTGTTCCTCTAGACTGACGTGTTCTCTCACATTTGAATGTTCTGCAAGAACAAACACAGCAGGAAATAAATATTATGCAAATGAAAATATCTTGTCACATATACTGAAAGCACTTGATGCTTATTTCCATAGAATGAGCACATACAGTGAGCAGGGCCTGTCACAGAAATACAACAAAGCTCAATAAATGTGTTTGATTTGACCTCAGTTTAAAGTGCAGGTGAAGAACACACCAAAAGTCATTATTCACTGAAGACTGTCTGCCGGTCCTCTGGTTGAATGTGATTGAAGCCACACATCGCTGGTTCTTGAGTGTGTGCTGAATGCGATTGGAGAGGTTTTTCTGTGAATGATGAGCAGTATGGGCCTGTTCTGTGTGTGTTCAGTCCTCTCCTCAGCAGCGTCGCTGAAGGCCAGCAGCATTCTGAGCAGTAAACCTCTGATCCAGCCCAAACCCGTGTGTGTGGCCGCGCTGCCGGTGGCTCAGAGCACCAGTCCAGCCAAAGCTCTCTTCCTGCAGAGCGTTCCCGTACCCATCCCAGCCGTCGACCAGAACACCACGCCCGGTGAGACCCACTGCCGACACTGGAGCACACCACCACTGATGTACTGAGAATACAGAGCTCAACTCAAGCAGCAAACACAGCTCAGATTTAGGTGGATTTGATTCTTTATGATGAGTCACACTACTCAAATATAGTTAAGTTAGTAGTGCCATTGCTTCTAACCGGTTGAATGTCAGCAGTGCTTCTGTAGCAGCCAGCACATTTGAGTTTTGATTACTCTGTCTCCTGCAGTGGTTCTGTCTCAGTCGGTGTGTCTGGGTTCTGCTCCTGCTATTGTTAAAATGGAGCCTTTGTCTCCCAGCATGCTTCACTGCACTAGCCCCTCAGCCCCGCCCCCGAGCAAACCCATCATCCCAGCATCCAGCCTGACTGGAAACAGCTGCAGTGACATCGACGTGAGTGACGCTTTCAGTAGCTGCTGTGTTTTGCCTGCTGTATACTGTAAAATATGTAGAATAATGTAGACATTTATTTATTTAAATGAATAATCGGATCTTTTAGTTACTGTGATGCACATATTTAGTTGGATGAACTAAAACAATGGTCGGGGAGAACCTACAGTCAGCCGGTCAATATCACCAAATAAACCCTGAGAGAGTGACCAGGACCAAAAGGGCTTTCGCATGGAGGAACCTTTTCATAGTTCCAAGAACTATCGACGGCAGTTCCCGCTTTTTGGCGCGTTCGCACCGCAGGAACTAGGAACAGTTTTAGTTCTAGGAGCTCCGTTTGTGGGCATTCGATCAGCTCCTACTTCAGAGTAGGGTCTAAAACAGTTCTATAGGGACGTAAGTGTACGCTAATGGCCAAACGCGTACGAAACACCAGCTACCCGGCATTTTTAAAAAACCATTTAAAACCGTTTTCTCCACGAACATGGAAAACAGCGCTAACGGCATTTACCTGTTGTCTGCAGTGTTGTTCTCTTCTCAGCCTCGATGATTTGTAACATTAAATGCGTTTACATTTCATCTCCGTTATCACGAAACCCACCATACACCACAGGGCTCCAGTTTCTCAGGAGCTCCACTCCATTTCTCAGCTCGGACCGCGACGCAAACAAACTTGCCTGAGCTCAGTGAGATCCAGTGAGTAGCGTTTGAATTCGCTGCACAATGATAAGGTTGTTGCGAGATCTACTGAGAATCATTCAAATTATGCACAGAATTCTGTGTTATAAACAGCGCTGACATACGTATGGAAACCAGAAGCGGTAACGCTAACTGTAACCATGGTGTTGTGGTAGAAATAGTTTAATGCATTACATCATTCATTTCAGGGTTTGTACAACCTTTTGAGAGAGAATTTCAAGCACTTTTCAATGACTTTCAAGCATTTCACACAACTATTTCCAGCACTTTAAAGCTCTAATAGCCATTTAAAACCGTTTTCTCCACGAACATGGAAAACAGCGCTAACGGCATTTACCTGTTGTCTGCAGTGTTGTTCTCTTCTCAGCCTCGATGATTTGTAACATTAAATGCGTTTACATTTCATCTCCGTTATCACGAAACCCACCAGTTTCTCAGGAGCTCCACTCCATTTCTCAGCTCGGACCGCGACGCAAACAAACTTGCCTGAGCTCAGTGAGATCCAGTGAGTAGCGTTTGAATTCGCTGCACAATGATAAGGTTGTTGCGAGATCTACTGAGAATCATTCAAATTATGCACAGAATTCTGTGTTATAAACAGCGCTGACATACGTATGGAAACCAGAAGCGGTAACGCTAACTGTAACCATGGTGTTGTGGTAGAAATAGTTTAATGCATTACATCATTCATTTCAGGGTTTGTACAACCTTTTGAGAGAGAATTTCAAGCACTTTTCAATGACTTTCAAGCATTTCACACAACTATTTCCAGCACTTTAAAGCTCTAAAATGATCCAGTTTGAATGTTATTTTTAATGGGATGACCAAAATATACTTTGTGGTAAACAAACACTTATGTAAAATCTAAAAAAAATACATCAAATCACAATTATAACCAGTAGATGGCAGCAGAGGAGCACTTATTGGCTTATTAGTAATTAATTTATACTTTTTCTCTATATTTTGAAATTACAAAATCACTATTATAAAAATCAAATCATCAAGAAATCAGATTTTGTCAGAATTTTACACTTTTTTTGTGTATGAAGAAAAGTCACAAAGTGCCTTGGAAAACACACTTTTCTTCAATTTGCTACTAAACCACACATACTCACTGAAGTTGGTCAGTTCCATATACTAGAAGAATAATGGTACATTTAATAAGAGTGGAATATATACATTTTCTATATAAAAATTAGATTTTGCACCTGTTACTGTTGTTAATAAAAATACATTTTGTATGCATCTTAACTCAAGCTTAGTGCTTTACTGTCAAATCTGTATAAACAATAAACAAGAAATGAACATGTAATATTATTAGTAACTGCACTTATTAATGCAAAACAATAGTAATTTTATGATTAAATGATCTATATTTTAATACTCCTGCACACCACCCCCAGCGCTACCAAATCTGCTCCTGGTGCCACCATCTGTAGAACTTAGTGGCGCTGGTGCCACTTCTTTTAAATGTTAGTCTGGAGCCCTGCACCACAAAACCAGCTCCGATCACGTCATGCTCCATTCACCGGATGTTGATGTTTGTAAACGGCATGCACAAAGACGTCGCTGTCGGCCGCTTCAGAGTTCCTGCTGCTGGTGCGAATGCAACCAGGAAACGGCCCGCGGGAGAAATCGTTCAGGAAACACACTGCTGGCTAGTTCCTCAAACTATGCGGTGCGAAATGAGACGATAGTCTTTTATGCGTTTTGATGGTTCATTGGACAAAACTGTTTAACCGCAGAATGGCTCCATTTATCAATTGCGGTGAAGTTACAGTGATTGCATATAGTAAATACACACTTGTGGTCCTCAGATGAAGGTTTTGAAGAGGCAGCAGCGTATGATAAAGAACCGGGAATCGGCCTGCCAGAGCCGCAAGAAGAAGAAGGAGTACCTGCAGAACCTGGAGGCGCAGCTGCGGGAGGCGCAGCAGGAGAACGAGCGCCTGCGCAGAGAGAACCAAGCGCTGCGGCTGCGACTCGCCGGGAGAGAGGTCAGACCCTGCAGCCGCACGCGGTGCATTTTTTTGACATTTTTCATGCTGTCTAATTGTGTGTTGTGCCAAACAGGCTACGGAGTCTGGCAGCAACAAGAGAGCTCTGTGTGTGATGGCTCTGTTCCTCTTCATCACCTTTACCTTCAGCCCCGTCAGGTAAACGCTGCAGCTACAAACACGCACTCTAAACACGAAACACATTAGCAAAGAACATACTGCTGGTGGCTTGGGTTGGAAATTGGGAACCGGTTCTTCAGTTCTTGTGCCAATGCAGGTGAAACATCAGAATAAAAAACTGTGTTTTCAGACAGCAAGCATACAGTACAACTCGTGTAGATCAGGTTAATCAAGGTAATGAAGATCTTCAGGTTTGCTTGATGGCTGTTTCACACATCCTCCGTCTGTAGTGCGTGTGCGGTTCGTATGCAGTGCAGAAGCAGCACGGACTCATTGTGCTTTCACACAGGACACGTTTGCAGTCCGCTACTGATCTTTCCACAAACAACATTTATCCATTATTTTATTTCAAATCCAAACGTTGTTACTGAAAATGCTTTTTCTGCATTGTGATCCTCTTTTATCACAGTACAGTAATACAATTTTTCATAGACGTTCGTTTAAACTCAATAGATATAAACAATGTATTGTTCATGCATTTGACTTCTAGGTTTGTATAAGAAGTTGCTCAAGCAAGTGGCAGCACATTTAAACACAGCCTATAGCCTATACATTTCTTTCGTTAAAAGTAGGCTATCACAAACATTTTAAATAAACTCATCACTGACAGAAACAGTCGGCTCTCGTGCCTTTTCTTTTGCATTTAAATCTTTATTACAAGCAATCTCGTGGGACTTAAAGAACTTTGTTTTTCTCCTCCACAAGTGCATCTATCATGTTGCCTTGTTTATCTAAAAGTGCCACAAAGCCACGTGTTGAAACACAGTAGACTTTTAATTCTATCCATTTATTGTGAAATTTCCGTGTCAATCCATGTTAATTTTTACCGTGAACAGTGCGCTGTCACTTTAATTCAGAAAACAGCACTTGTTTATATGAGGATGTGTTGTTAATTATGTTGAATGTCATCAAGTGAGATTTGATATATATATATATATATATACATATATGTAGGGCTGCACGATAAATCGAAATGGAATCGAGATCACGATTCGACATAAGCTGATTGTCATGCGTATCTCTCAGTGAAGCACGGTTCTGTGATCAGCAGTAAATCTCCATCCAAAGGCCAGAGGGCGCTCTCGCGCTGAAACTCCAAATACGCCTCGCAGAAGAAACCCAGAAAATGCCTATCGCTGCAGCTGAATAAACAGAAGATTCAACTGCTCTCATTGATTCAACGTGACTAATAAACACACGACTACGGCAATATACGGTTTATCTGAGTTCTTATTATTATAATTTTCATTAAAGTATATTTATAATGCAATGCCTTTATCACTACTTAAATTCTATGAAATATGTTGCGTGCCTTATTCTGTGTAAGAAGCCACATCATCTCACAGAAGGATTTATTTCAAACACTTGACTGACGTTATGAAGTGAGTTTGGAGTAAAAACATGTTATTAAATGTGGTATTTTCACATGCTTTCAGATGGAGCAGCATTTACTCTCATATTAAATTTTGAAATATTTTTTTATTAAATTACTATTCTGAAATAGTAATACAAAAGAATGAGTTGGTATGTCCAAACTTTTGATCGGCAGTTAAAAAATATCAATTAATATCTTTCTTTCTTTTTTTTTTAAGGAACTATAAAGTTGATACTTCTATACCTTTCATACTTGTGTGAAGACAAACAGATTTGTTCAGAGTGCTTTACTCTCTCTCCGTTTCTCCATCAGGTTGGCAGATGAGCTGCGAGGATGGGTCCATCGTCATCAGAATAACCGGAAGTCTAATGGAAAGGCGAAGGTTGTGAAGAAAACTAAAATAGCTCAGGTGTGAAACCACAGCCGCTCTGTGACTCAGCAAGCTTTAGCAGACTCACTCAAACACAGAACCTGCATCATACAGACTCACTCAAAAACAGAACCCGTATCGTACAGACTTCTCAAAAACAGAATCAGAATGAGTTTTTTATTGCCAGGTATGTTTACACATACGAGGAATTTGTTTTCATGACAGAAGCTCCACAGTGTAACAGAATGACAGTGACAGAACAAAAACACAGATAATAAAAAATAGAAAAATAGAACAAGTAACTAAGGAATAAAAATATACAAATCGACAATTGTATGTACAGGTTTATAATAATAGACAGTTGTATGTACAGGTATATTATGTGCAAATTGAAATGTAGACTGAGTGTGCGTGTTAGATAAATAAGTGTATGAGTGAATAAATAGTGTGTGTTCCACAGTTATTGTCAAGTGTTCATGAGATGGATGGCCTGAGGGAAGAAACTGTTCCTGTGTCTGGTCGTTCTGGTGCTCAGTGCTCTGTAGCGTCGACCAGATGGCAACAGTTCAAAGAGGGAGTGTGCTGGATGTGAGGGGTCCAGAGGGATTCTGCCAGCCCTTTTGCTCACTCTGGACAAGTACAGTTCTTGGACAAACACAGAACCCTTATCGTACAGACTCACTCAAGCACAGAACCCGTACCGTACAGACTCCTCAAACACAGAACCCTTATTGTACAGACTCACTCAAGCACAGAACCCGTACCGTACAGACTCCTCAAACACAGAACCCTTATTGTACAGACTCACTCAAGCACAGAACCCGTACCGTACAGACTCCTCAAGCACAGAACCCGTATCGTACAGACTCACTCAAGCACAGAACCCGTATCGTAAAGACTCACTCGAGCACAGAACCCGTACCGTACAGACTCCTCAAACACAGAACCCTTATTGTACAGACTCACTCAAGCACAGAACCCGCATCATACAGACTCACTCAAACGCAGAACCCGCATCGTACAGACTCACTCAAACGCAGAAGACTCACTCAAACGCAGAACCCGTATCGTACAGACTCACTCAAACACAGAACCCGCATCATACAGACTCACTCAAACGCAGAACCCGCATCGTACAGACTCACTCAAACGCAGAAGACTCACTCAAACGCAGAACCCGTATCGTACAGACTCACTCAAACACAGAACCCGCATCATACAGACTCACTCAAACGCAGAACCCGCATCGTACAGACTCACTCAAACGCAGAAGACTCACTCAAACGCAGAACCCGTATCGTACAGACTCACTCAAACACAGAACCCGCATCATACAGACTCACTCAAACGCAGAACCCGCATCGTACAGACTCACTCAAACGCAGAAGACTCACTCAAACGCAGAACCCGTATCGTACAGACTCACTCAAACACAGAACCCGCATCATACAGACTCACTCAAACGCAGAACCCGCATCGTACAGACTCACTCAAACGCAGAAGACTCACTCAAACGCAGAACCCGTATCGTACAGACTCACTCAAACACAGAACCCGCATCATACAGACTCACTCAAACGCAGAACCCGCATCGTACAGACTCACTCAAACGCAGAAGACTCACTCAAACGCAGAACCCGTATCGTACAGACTCACTCAAACACAGAACCCGCATCATACAGACTCACTCAAACGCAGAACCCGCATCGTACAGACTCACTCAAACGCAGAAGACTCACTCAAACGCAGAACCCGTATCGTACAGACTCACTCAAACACAGAACCCGCATCATACAGACTCACTCAAACGCAGAACCCGCATCGTACAGACTCACTCAAACGCAGAAGACTCACTCAAACGCAGAACCCGTATCGTACAGACTCACTCAAACACAGAACCCGCATCATACAGACTCACTCAAACGCAGAACCCGCATCGTACAGACTCACTCAAACGCAGAAGACTCACTCAAACGCAGAACCCGTATCGTACAGACTCACTCAAACACAGAACCCGCATCATACAGACTCACTCAAACGCAGAACCCGCATCGTACAGACTCACTCAAACGCAGAAGACTCACTCAAACGCAGAACCCGTATCGTACAGACTCACTCAAAAACAGAACCCGCATCGTACAGACTCACTCAAACGCAGAAGACTCACTCAAACGCAGAACCCGTATTGTACAGACTCGCTTAAGCACAGAACCCGTATCGTACAGACTCACTCAAGCATAGAACCCGTATCGTACAGACTCACTCAAGCACAGAACCCGTATCGTACAGACTCACTCAAGCACAGAACCCTTATCGTACAGACTCCTCAAACACAGAACCCTTAGCGTACAGACTCACTCAAGCACAGAACCCGTATCATACAGACTCACTCAAGCACAGAACCCGTACCGTACAGACTCACTCAAGCACAGAACCCGTACCGTACAGACTCACTCAAGCACAGAACCCGTACCGTACAGACTCACTCAAGCACAGAACCCCTATCGTACAGACTCACTCAAGCACAGAACCCGTATCTTACAGACTCCTCAAACACAGAACCCATATCGTACAGACTCCTCAAACACAGAACCTGTATCATACAGATTCAAACAGTGTACCTCAGGTCAGTCCATTGCATTCCATATAATTTCCCTCAAAGCAGCCGAATTCAGTGCTGTGTAAAGCAGTGCAGTGCAGTTCCCTATTATTGTTGTTCAGTAAGTAGAGCAACATGTTGCATGTTCCAAGGCATGTTGCATGAAGTGAATCAAAGACGAGCTGCCCTGTGACACATTAGTGTAGTTTACACACGATTCGCTTGATTTATGTGTTCTTTCCCTTTCATCAGCAGAAAGCTCAGCACAGAAAGACAAACTTTTCCAGGTACCTTCCAATTCAGGCTCATCGTTCTATCGAAAGGTAGCTACAAAGCCTCAGAGTAAAACAAGTTGTGCAAATGTTGTAATTAATTTTAAATGTTAATTAAACATTTGCCTGGGTTGTCCTCATAGTCAGCTGCAGGTCCTGCCCGGGCCAGAGATCAGCTACAGCGACTTTCTGGATGCTATTGATCGGCGTGAGGACACTTTCTACGTCGTATCATTCAGACGGGTAAGAAGAGCAGACCTCTGCTGTGTCGACAGAAAGGATACACACACGTCCTCTCACTCATGCTCATTCTCATGCTTGACTCTTGTAGGATCACCTGCTGTTACCTGCCATCAGCCACAATAAAACAACTCGACCCAAAATGTCTCTGGTCATGCCTGCCATGGCCATCAATGGTGAGATTGTGCAATGAAAATCATTTACTCACCCTCATGTATTTGTTTTTATTCTGTGAAACAAAAGATGTTTTGAAAAATGTCTCATGCATGAAAGTCAATGAGGTTCAGTGTGGGGCTGCACGATAGGGGTTAAATGGTTGATCACAATTATTAAACATGATTATTGTCATTTGAATTTTTTACATTTCATCAGAATTATTGCACTTTCATATAAGCACAAATCAAGAGAACGTCAGCTGGCGTGGTTTGCCCAGATTTGGTCACAGCGTTTTTTTTCCATAATGCAGAGAAAGCACACACGCGCGGTTGCCAGATTGGGAAGATTAGGTAAATCACTGGGCAGAAAATATATTGATTTAATATAAATGCTTGTTTCAGGATAAATAACCAGCAGGCAAATATCACAGACGATTATGCTTAATAAATCGAGAGAAGCAGAAGTCATGATTCATCGTGCAGCTCTAGTTCAGTGATGTTTGGAATGACATGTTCATTTTTATGAACTCTCCCCATTAAATGCTATATATTCAAAGCCTGTCATTTGTTTCGTGTCCTGTGTAGATTCGGTGTATAACTCGTCTCAGGGCGGCTATGAAATGATGATGCAGGTGGACTGTGAGGTGATGGACACCCGGATCATCCCAATCAAGTCCTCTGTAGTCCCGCCCTCTCTCAGAGACCCGCCCCCAGCTCCGCCCCCTCACCATCACCACGGCAACCACACCTCCCTCCGCAGCCGACAGCAGCACTTGCATGGCAGCGGGGCGTCGTCGAGACGGAGGGCCGCGGGTTACTTCATCAGCCAGAGCGGATCCGATTGAGAGCGTCTGAGAGCAGTATCAAAAGACTCTGCTTTACTCTCCAGCAGTAGTTTAAGGTACTTTTACTCTCAAATCAAGCCTGGAAACAAGAGGACAAATGATCAGACCCATATAAGACACAGAGATATATGATAATGTGAAATGATACATGGTCTGTTGCACTTATGTGGTTAGCGTAGGGTTTTCCGCGGGTGGGCTGTATGTGGCCTCGTGCTTCCTTCCCTCCTGTTAGCAGTACTGTGTTTATGTTCAAACCTGTTTCTGTATCATCTGCTCTCTTTTTATACATGCCTTGTTTTTTTTATTTTTTCTTGTTTTTTTTTCGAATTTTTATTGAGATTATTTAAAAAATGATGTGCTTCTATTAGATGTGCGTTATAAATATTGATTTGAATATAAGAAATTATTTTGTATGTATTCTCGTCCATCACAGTCCCACATTTCTCCATGTGTATATATACTATATGCTCTGTCACAGGTGACTGCTGGTCCAGTATAAAGCTGCTGGTTTGCTGGTCTTTCTCATTACAGCTTGATATTTCTTTTTGATGGCAGGGCTTGTGATGGTCAAAGTTTTTGATGTAAATAATGACCTAAATTTTAGGGTGTCTCAGAATCTTCTGCCGTTGATGTTTTCATTTGCAGGTGTCTTGTCTTGAATGTGTTGCTGCTTTTGTCCCGAACCACTAACAGGACGGGGATCCTGGGATTTTGTTATGCATCAGCCTGTGCTCCTGCTTCACAGCTAACATCTCCACATGTTTCATTTCACTCAAGTGACTGAAGTAAATCATTTATACAGTCCAAAACGGGTTTATGTAGCAGTCAAATGTTTTTATTAGTGAATGAGTTTTGATTTTGACAGAAGCGCTTCACCGGCCGTCCATCATCCCGCTCCGTTTGCTGAGATCTCTCCACTTTCTTGTGTTCAACTCAAAGGGAATCTGTGGCCAGATGTACATTTTCGTTGTAGAGACTTTATCAGAAGTAGTTTTCTTTCTGTGAAGTTGTTTTATCTTCTGATTGAAGATATTTTCATGTTTTCTTGTCGCCTGCAATCTTCATGACTTCTTTTCAAATCTAGCTCCGTCCATCTGATGATGATGATGATGATGATGATGAAACTTTCCCATGATGAACTGCTCTAGCATGCTTCTGTTATCTGTGATGGAGGGATGTTGTATGTAAATGTAAACCTGCTTTTTTTACTTTATTTAAATGAGCTTTCATAAGGAAAACACTTAAATTTTCTCTTCCTGTCTATGAGAATTTTGAACTACTGTCTTCATTTGTAGAGGAGAAAATAAATTTGATAAATACTGTGTAAGTAAGTGATTGTGATTATTGGTTACTGTTGATAAAGCGCTAATTGTCGGAGATTTTAACATTCACGTTGATAATACAAATGATGCATTAGGATTTGTGTTTACTGACCTAATAAACTCTTTTGGAGTCAAGCAAAACGTCACCGGGCCCACTCATCGTTTTAATCATACGCTAGATTTAATTATATCGCAAGGAATTGATCTTACTGATATAGATATCGTACCTCAAAGCGATGATACTGACCATTTCCTTGTATCGTGCATGCTGCGTGTTAAGTCAAGTCACCTTTATTTATATAGCGCTTTTAACAATACAGATTGTGTCAAAGCAACTGAACAGCATTAATTAAGTAAATAGTGTGTCAATAATGCAAAATGACAATAGTAAACTGATTTGTATGGTGAAAAGCACTATACAAATAAACTTGAATTGAAATGAATTGAATTTATAAAATTGGCGTAGTTTGCAGTACACTTACTATTTACATGTAATAAGAGAATATTAATTGAGCATGTGCTTTTGCCCACAAAACCATTTCCATTACCCTTTTTATTATAGGCACAATTTCTCTGGAGCAGCCTGGACTCGATTATAGGAGGGTTGCTTGCAGGATTCAAGCCTTTTATTTACCAGCCCTTACTATTCTACACCACATAAATCATTCCAATGGCCAAATCCAGAACATAAGAATTCTCCATGAGTTGACCTTTAGCAATAGTAACTGCAAATATTTGACACTCGTTTCAAAGAAAGGGAATAAATGAACTAACAGATGATCGGGCACATTCACCAACCTATTCTTTTAAATGAGGCAAAGTGCGTGCTGCAGCATTTCTGCAGATCTTGAGCATATCGATCGTGACAGATTAAAAGCCCTGTGACGTCATTTCACGTGACTTCCTCATAGTGTGCTTTAGAGGCCAGGGCTGATGTCATAACTCATTGCTCTTACTGGCACTAGTTCTCCATTCAGTTGCAGTGTGCCTCTTGCTTCTTGCATAATGTAATATCATCCCATCTGATAGGATTCTCAAGTGCCCTTTTATAATTTTTCTATCATGCACGACATATAAGTCTGTTTCCATATAAGGAGGAAAGGAACAATCTCATGCACTTCTTTAGAAACGTCCAGCGGTTCACAGGCGAGGACTTTGACTTGGATCACGGTCTTCATGATGGTGTGGCTGTTAATGTGTTTGCTTTGGGGAATTTATATGAGCAGAAGGAATCCAGCAATGTGTGAGAGCATGTATCTTTATGAAGAGCTTTAAAGTCGAGGCACCAATAAAATCAGCCACCTAGAACAGCAAAGTCTTATTAAAACTCCTACTCACTGCGCACGTGTGTGTGTTTTGTAGAGGTATGAGGCTCTTTTGGCTCTGTTTTCCTATGATTGTGTGTTTCTGGAGTTCGAACAATGCTTTTGTGTGCATAATCAGTGGATAGGAACACCGATGCTGGAGCTCACAGCTGAGCGCCTGTACTGTACAGTGATTAATGCTTGGGCTTTCACACGACCCAGGAACTGAGATCACACACACCTACCGTATCCATGGGTGACACACTGTCTCTGCATCAGCTGCTTGCATCAATAAGAGGCGTCTAATAACTGAGTGATAAGGTGCATTTATTTCTGCAGGACATTTAGCATGAGTTACGTCAACTGGTATCTCTGTGGAAGCTATTGCATATCTTTCTCCTTATCTACCACGCAACCAAACTGTTCAAAAGCTTCAAAAAGTTCAGAAGCTCAACTGTACTTGCTTGACACAAAAACAGACCTCACTGATCAAGCAGCACGGCTGAGCTTCTGCTGACCATATCAGATGTTTGTGCGTTTATCAGTGTTTTCCTCTCTCTCCTCTCTCGTATCTGTCATTCTTCTGTCTCCTTTTCTCTTGCCTCGTCTGTCTGTCCTTACCCCCAGGTACGCCGCGGCCGCCGTGATCGGCTCTAGGGGGGGAGTAGAGCGCAGTCTCAGGAGTACCCACCGGCCTGCGAGGGGCGATGGGGGTATGTGACGAGTGGGGGCGGGGCAGAGAGCCGTGGGAACGGAGCGAGGCCAGTGGAGTAATTGATAATGAGGGACACCTGCACCACTCACCGGTCTCGAGTCTCACGGAGGAGCTCCGGAAGGATAAAAAGGAGGAGTGATGACAGTGAAAGATGAGAGAGGACCAGGCCTGGAGTTTATTTTGTGTTTTGTGTGCGGCAGTCGTCCGCGAGGGGCTGCTGCTTTACTTTCATTTTGTGTTTGTTTATTTTAATAAGTCTTTTTAAGTTTGCAAGTTTTGGTTGTGTGGACTTTCAGCGGATGGACAAAAATTATGAGAATATTAAAAACCGTTAAACTTTATTTTGATAGTCCACTTTAGACATTCTACTAGCTGTAAGTAACTTTGCAACTACATGTCAACTAACTTTCATTGGAGCATTTGTAGCCTGTTAGGTTAGGGTTAGTAGAATAAGTTGCCGTGCTTGCAAAGTTACTTATAGTCAGTAGAACATCTGTTGAGTGACCATCAAAATAAAGTGTTAACAGTTATTAAGCAAATAGTCAACGAATACTCTAATGACTGCTAGTTGACATGTAGTTGCAAAGTTATTTATAGGCAGTTGAATGTCTAAAGGACTATCAAAATAAAGTGTAACCTTAAAAACACTTTCATTTGTGTTGAAGATGAATGAAAGTCATAAGGGTGTGGAGTGACATGAGGATGAGTAAATGATGACAGGATTTTCATTGTTGGGAGAGTCTGTGTGCTGCTGAGAGCTTTGATCACCTGTAGAAAAAAACTGCAGACTGATGTCCGACTGGCAGAGTTTGTGCAGGAAAACAGATAGGAGGAGTTTTTCTGTGCTCACCGTGTGTGTGTGTTTGATCGTATAAAGTCTGCACACCTGATGCATGAGGCAAATACAAGGGTCCTGGTCAGAGCTGAGGAAGAGCTAAAACAGGCCATGCACACTTCCTCCATCACTACTGAACTGAACTGAACAGCCGGGCTCAGGCTCTCTGGCTTCTTTACTAAAGATCCTTCATGGAAGATTCAGAGCATCTCCTCTGGCTCACTGAAGTGCATGCTCTCATAATCAACAATGGCTTACTTTGAATTTATTCATGCTGACAGTTTTTGCTACTGGAGGTTAGTGGGTCGCTCACGGAGGAACCGTCAGCTGTACCTCTACACCATTGACAATCAATAATGAACCTTTTTTGCCCGTAAATATTTATGTGACCACAGTTTAAGATCTTACAGCTGTCCTTGGAGGAAGTGTGGGAGAGAATGAGACATGAATCCAGAAAACATACTCATTCTTGCTGCTCCTTCCTTCACTCATCGCTGCCATCTCAAAGATGTGGAGACAGGCTTCCACATCGTTTAGCTCTAAGAGCTTAGTTTGTAAATTGTGAGGAAATCGGGCATTGATGATCCGTTTCAGGTGTGACTGATTTCCTGGCTCTGCTCTGCCACACTAGCATGTTGTTTTCATTACCCAGTGAGATGCTGAGACACGTGTAGACAGCTGGCCATCAGAACAGCTAGCAGTAGTGTGTGTGGCTGTTGATGGGGAAGGGCAAAAAAAGAAATTTGTTAATCTAAAAAAATTATGTCCTTGGCCCCAGTATAGTGACTTCAAAACTTGTTAGTTCTTCTTTTGTTGCTGCATAGAGTCTTTAGGGCCTTTCGCACCGCAGGAACCTTTTCATAGTACCAGAACTAATTGTGGAACTACCCACTTTTCGGCGTGTTCGCACCGCCGGAACTGGGAGCGATTTTAGTACCGGACTGCCTTTTTCGAGAACCAAATTAGCTCCTACTCCGGAGCAGGGTCTAACCAGCACAACTGGTACTAATCGTGACGTAAGTAGACATTGATTGGCCAAACACGTATGAAAACGCCCTCACCCGCCATGATTTAAAACACCGTGTAAACATACTGTAAGCATGTCAACTTATTTTGCAAGTATGGAGAACAGCGATGGATGGACGGACGCTGAAGTGCAGGCACTTGTAGAATTAATATACTTTAAAAGAATATACAGAAGTGTAAACTAAATGTAGTGTTATAGGGTGCTTAATTGCATGCTAATTGCAATGAAATAAAAATGTATTTTAAATGTATGTCAAATGCAGTTAGCTGAACTTTTGAGTGCTTTTTTGACACTTTCAGTAGGACTTAAAGGGATAGTTCACCCAAAAATGTAAATTAGCCTGTGTTTTACTCACCCTCGAAGCATCCTAGGTGTATATGACTTTCTTCTTTCAGACGAATCCAGTCAGAGTTATATTAAAAATTGTCCTGGCTCTTCCAAGCTCTATCATTGCAGTCAGCGGATGTTATAGTTGAACAGTCCACAAGTCGTCAAATAAAGCGCGCACATCCATAATAAAACGTGCCTCACACGGCTCCGGGGGGTTAATAAAGGGCTTGTAGTGAATCCATGTATTTTTGTAAGAAAAATATCCATATTTCAAATGTAATAAACACTTTTCTCTCACTTCCGGTATCTGCCATACGCGGAAACCGTCCCGGCAGATGCGCCTCTGAGATATGCTAGTCTCACGAGTTTGTTAACAGGAGCAAAGGAAGCAAAGTTTCCTTACTTTAGCAAAGGAAAACCAGTCTCCTCTTGGTTTATATCGAAATCCTCTGACATTCTTCTTTACAAATCCTTGGTTTGTACTTCTAATTTGGGAATGGCGTTTTGTTTTGTTCTCTCTCCGCATTCGTCACTAATCACGCAACGCCGATGTGCTGCGTCATCTGGCTTCCACGTATGACAGTTAGCGGAAGTGAGAGAAAAGTGTTTATTACGTTTGAAATATGGATATTTTTCTTACAAAAACACATGGATTCGCTCACCATTATGCTCAGTTTATTGCATAGATTCGTTTTTTCCTTGCGTAACGGTCAATTTTCCACATATATAAGGGCCTTTCGCACCGCTTAAGTTCCAGAACTAAATGGACAGTACTAAAGTACTGGGACGATTTTGTGTGAACTATTTCCCAGTACCATTTAAAGGGTTGCATTCGCACCGACAGTGTGTACTAGGAACCGGTCGACACTGACGTCATTTGTGCGCGACGTTCAACAACGGAAACAAAGAAAAACAACGTTAACAACAGGAGGATGGAGGACGCTGTGATCGGAGCTGTGTTTTTGTTGTGTCTCGCGGGTTTCACAATAATGGACATGGAATGTCGACGTATACGTAAAGTGATTGAAAGAACGGAAAGGAGGACTAAGAATCTCCAACGACAACTGGCAGTGCTACATTTGCTACAAGTTCCTGCACTTCATGTCCGTCCATCTATCGCTGTTCTCCATACTTGCGAAATAAGTTGACACAATGTTTACAGTATGTTTACACAGCGTTTTAAATCATGGCGAGTGAGGGCGTTTTCATACGCGTTTGGCCAATCAATGTCTACTTACGTCAACGCGTAGTACCAGTTGTGCTGGTTAGACCCTGCTCCGGAGTAGGAGCTAATTTGGTTCTCGAAAAGGCAGTCCGGGTACTAAAATCACTCCCAGTTCCGGCGATGCAAAAACGCCAATAAGTGGGTAGATCCACAATTAGTTCTGGTACTATGAAAAGATTCCTGCGGTGCGAAAGACCCTTTTTAACAGCATTCTATGACTTTATGCGCATAGGGGAATTTGCCTCCGATTCAAAATGTTTCATTCCAGCTTTAGGCTTGACTATCTCTGATTTATGATTTTCACCTCTCTATTTTACTCTATTTATTAAACTCTCTAAATCAGACACTACTGAATCGGGCGTTACTATTTCAATCTCTAAAATTACTAATTGCTTTTGCCCTTACACATCTATGCTCCAATATCTTAGGGTACAACCTCGCACCTCTAGAAACTCGCCTCTATTTATTCTACCTATGTCAGACTCTGTCCCGTGTTTTGTGTGTGTTTTTCGGTGACCCAGTTTCTGTCTCCCGCGTATTCTGTTAATTTCATCCCAGGTGTTTAATTTCCTATGATTCCAGGTGTGTCTCCTTAGTTCCTCCGTCATCCTGTGTTTAAAAGTCCTTTTAGTTAGTGTTGTCCGGTATTGTTTATGTCAACTCCCTTGTGCTATGTGTGATTCCCCACGATTGAAATAAACTTATTGGTTTGTACTCCTGGTCTCCTGGTTTCCTCGTTCCGTGCTCCTCACAGTAGCACCCCATGACAGAATACCGGACCCAAAAAGAAAAAAAAGAAAGGACTTTTCTTCACGTTTGTTTTTGTTTTCCTTGGTTCCCCTATGGAAATTGCTGCTCGCTTCTCCGCCCTAGCTCGCCTCGATCTCCCCTTCTACGAGTATGCCAGGGAGTTCGGTAAACTTGCCGCGGTGACGGCGTTAGAGGACGCCGTCCTTAATCAGCTGTTCTGGCTCGGGGCCAACTACCATCGCCCCGTGGACCTCCCAGACACCACTGGGCTAAGTTGGAGGGAAGGTGTCTTCCGATGTCTGGGGAGTGTCCGGTCCTGAGCCAGAACCAGTCCGCCGCCGTCTGCAGCTCCCTCAAGTCCGCCGGTAGTTCCCGAGTCAAGTCAGCCGGCAGTGCATATGGCAAGCCCGCCGGGCGATAATATGGCAAGCCCTCTATGCGTTCATGACGCTCCAGTGTCGGCTTCAGCCCCAGAGCTCGCTCCAGTGTCGGTTCCAGCCCCAGAGCTCGCTCCAGTGTCGGCTCCAGCCCCAAAACTCACTCCAGTGCCAGCTCCTCGAAAGTGCTTTGCTGTGCCTGCTCCTCCTGAGCACCCTCCAGTGCCAGCACCACGTAAGCGCTACCCTGATCCCCAGCTCAGCCCAGGAAGGGCTCCTGTTTCCCCATTAAGCCCAGGGAGAGCTCCTGTTTCCCCGTTAAGCTCAGGGAGGGCTCCTGATTCCCCGTTAAGCCCAGGGAGGGCTCCTGATCCCCCGTTAAGTCCAGGGAAGGCTCCTGATCCCCCGTTAAGCCCAGGGTGGGCTCCTGGCCCCAAGTACAGCCCTGTAAATTTCTCCAAGTATTGTTTTGGGGGGGAGGCGGGTAGTAGGGCTCCAGCCGTAGTGGTCGAGGCTGGGGCCGCGGCCTCGAAAGCTGCTCCGCCATGGCCTCCCGAGTCCCCTGCTCCGCCATGGTGCCCCGAAGAGGTACTGCTCTCCAGAGCGACCCCCCCCTCCCCGTTGGATGTTATATGGCGTGAGGACACGCCTTCCGGAGGGGGGCCTTATGTCAGACTCTGTCCCGTGTTTTGTGTGTGTTTTTCGGTGACCCAGTTTCTGTCTCCCACGTATTCTGTTAATTTCATCCCAGGTGTTTCCCATGTTTAATCTATGATTCCAGGTGTCTCTCCTTAGTCCCTCGTCATCCTGTGTTTAAAAGTCTGAGTCCTTTTAGTTAGTGTTTTGTTTATGACAAATCCCTTGTACTACGTGTGATTCCCCGCGATTGAAATAAACTCATTGGTTTGTACTCCTGGTCTCCTGGTTTCCTCGTTCCGTGCTCCTCACAGTAGCACCCCATGACAGAATACCGGACCCAAAAAGAAAAAAAAGAAAGGACTTTTCTTCACGTTTGTTTTTGTTTTCCTTGGTTCCCCTATGGAAATTGCTGCTCGCTTCTCCGCCCTAGCTCGCCTCGATCTCCCCTTCTACGAGTATGCCAGGGAGTTCGGTAAACTTGCCGCGGTGACGGCGTTAGAGGACGCCGTCCTTAATCAGCTGTTCTGGCTCGGGGCCAACTACCATCGCCCCGTGGACCTCCCAGACACCACTGGGCTAAGTTGGAGGGAAGGTGTCTTCCGATGTCTGGGGAGTGTCCGGTCCTGAGCCAGAACCAGTCCGCCGCCGTCTGCAGCTCCCTCAAGTCCGCCGGTAGTTCCCGAGTCAAGTCAGCCGGCAGTGCATATGGCAAGCCCGCCGGGCGATAATATGGCAAGCCCTCTATGCGTTCATGACGCTCCAGTGTCGGCTTCAGCCCCAGAGCTCGCTCCAGTGTCGGTTCCAGCCCCAGAGCTCGCTCCAGTGTCGGCTCCAGCCCCAAAACTCACTCCAGTGCCAGCTCCTCGAAAGTGCTTTGCTGTGCCTGATCCTCATTAGCACCCTCCAGTGCCAGCACCACGTAAGCGCTACCCTGATCCCCAGCTCAGCCCAGGAAGGGCTCCTGTTTCCCCATTAAGCCCAGGGAGAGCTCCTGTTTCCCCGTTAAGCTCAGGGAGGGCTCCTGATTCCCCGTTAAGCCCAGGGAGGGCTCCTGATCCCCCGTTAAGTCCAGGGAAGGCTCCTGATCCCCCGTTAAGCCCAGGGTGGGCTCCTGGCCCCAAGTACAGCCCTGTAAATTTCTCCAAGTATTGTTTTGGGGGGGAGGCGGGTAGTAGGGCTCCAGCCGTAGTGGTCGAGGCTGGGGCCGCGGCCTCGAAAGCTGCTCCGCCATGGCCTCCCGAGTCCCCTGCTCCGCCATGGTGCCCCGAAGAGGTACTGCTCTCCAGAGCGACCCCCCCCTCCCCGTTGGATGTTATATGGCGTGAGGACACGCCTTCCGGAGGGGGGCCTTATGTCAGACTCTGTCCCGTGTTTTGTGTGTGTTTTTCGGTGACCCAGTTTCTGTCTCCCACGTATTCTGTTAATTTCATCCCAGGTGTTTCCCATGTTTAATCTATGATTCCAGGTGTCTCTCCTTAGTCCCTCGTCATCCTGTGTTTAAAAGTCTGAGTCCTTTTAGTTAGTGTTTTGTTTATGACAAATCCCTTGTACTACGTGTGATTCCCCGCGATTGAAATAAACTCATTGGTTTGTACTCCTGGTCTCCTGGTTTCCTCGTTCCGTGCTCCTCACAGTAGCACATCGTGACAACCTAATGGTTTTCCTATGACTAAATATTGGTTTAAAACACATTTAGCTTCCGTTTGAACTTTCTGCGGTCTTTCCCCACACTTACACACTGGGCATTCCTTCCGAATTGGAGCCGCCACAACAGCAGCCAAAAGCGGCATCCCAGACGCAATTATCAGAATGCTCAGCAGATGGTCGTCCAGGGCATACGAGATCTACATCAGATCTGACTCCTGAACCTTATTGAATGCTCCGCAAACTCTCTCGAGCTACAATCAAGGTGCGATTTCATCACTAGCTTCTGGTGGCAGTCTTCCTTTAAATTTCTACAATGTGAGTCTCATCCCTTTTATTGTTTAGGCTTATCGTAGCCACTTTCGTAACGTTGCCTTTTCGTATCCCTCAAGTATGTCGCTTTAGTGATTGCCTATCGAGGCTCTCACGAGCAGCTTATCGTAGCGCTTAAAATTAACTACAATGTGTCCTAATTTTAAGGCAATCGTGTCCTTTATATCGATTTTCTATCACGGGTCATTGCAGGCCTCTATGTACTACACGTACACAGTTTGTAGTCTGCTTTTTCTCAGTTATAGCCAATCAAGGCTTTCCATCACCGCTAAAGATTGATGGCTTATTGTGCTTTGATCTAATATTGTCTAACGTTTGCACACTGCTTTTCGTGGCTTTGTTTCATAGTTTTATTTTGCTTCACTATTGTTTAATAATTGTCTAACGTGACCAGATGCACGTTGCTTCTCATTGCTCTAATACGTTTCTTTTGCTTCACTTTTGCCCAATATTGTCTAACGCGACAAGACGGATGGTGCCTTACGCGGCTTCGATTACACGTTTCATTTGCATCATATAGCATGGCCATACGCGGCCCTCATCGTGATTTGCTTTCGTGCTCTATTCAAGTTGACTTATAATAATCTCACTTAATCATTCCGTAATGTTCTTACCATCATTAAGATACTCATTTTAATTTCATCCTACAAGCTATCTTACTATTTCGTTTATGACCATTCTCTTATTTTTCAGGTTTCTCCTCTTAATGATGCTAGTGGGAGATTTGGTCTTACATTTAATTTTTTGGGGTAGGCTCCAGCCCTGCCTGCATCACCAGGCAGGACCTGCCAGAATGACTTAGACGAACGTTGCTACGGCCAAAGGATCATGTTAACCATAATCGAGGATCTTGATTTAATTATTTTAATCATAATAAAATCCTTGCAAACATTCGCTGCCTTCTGAGTCTTTATTGGTAGAATTCACTATGCTCTAAGTCATATAAGTCAGTCCTCTATAATGCGTTTACAGATGGTCCAAAATGCTGCAAGGATGTTGACAGGCAGACGGAGGTTCGATCACATCTCACCCATTCTTATTTCACTAAACTGGTTACCAGTCAAATTTAGAATCATTTTTTACATTTTAACCTTTGATTTTAAATCTCTGCATAATCAAGCCCCATCATATCTCTCTGAGGCAATCTCTACTTATAAACCAAATAGGTCCCTAAGATCCAGTAATCTTGGTCTCCTCTCTGTTCCTAGATTGAGGGTCCATTGCAGAGGTGATCGCTGGTCCTATTCTATGGAACAAATTACCAGCTTCTATTAGAGCTGCACCCTTTTTGCCAGTATTTAAATACCTGCTGGGGAGTGTATCCAATAGCTTGTCAATAGCTTTTATCTAGCCATGTCAATTGTATTGTTATATTGTGTTTTGATGTTTTGTGGTTTCTTATTTGTTTTATTTTAGCTGTATTGTACAGCACTTTGGATCAACCGGTAGTTGTGCGAAAGAAAGAAAGAAAGAAAGAAAGAAAGGTGTTGAACTCGCATATGTGTGTAGGTGTGTTGAAAGTGCACCTGTGTGAGTGATTTGCATGTGTGGAGAAGTATTGGTAATTTATGTAGCATGTGTTGTGTGTACATGCATGATGTCTGTGCATATGTATGTGTGTGATTTACTGCAGTGAATCCATGTGTGGAGTGTGCATTGGAAGCATGTGTTGTACATTCAATGTTTACAGCTGAAGGAAACATGACCTTGCAATCACATGCAGCATGTCTAGGAGTGTGAAAGGCCTGCACTGTTCATTTACAGCTGATACTCTCTCTCTGTGTGTGTGTGTGTGTGTGTGTGTGTGTGTCATTAAGTGAGCAAGAACTGCTGTGCATGTGCAGGTAGTCTGAACAGTAATGTCTGTTAAGGACTGCACCTCCCTCACGCTCTTCCTCTTCAATTAGAGCAGTCTGAGACAGAAGCTCATTAAAATGGACCCTAAACATCTCCACATGTGTAATCATGTGGAAACACTGCACACTTCAGTGTTTCTGCATTTTTTAAACATTTCATCCAGCTTTTTCCCATATTGAAGTATATAAAGCCAAATTAGTCTGTTGTGGTTTTGTGAGATAACTGAGAGAGCTGAATGGCCATCAGCAGTCTAATCATGTTGTGATTAAAAACCGCAAAGAAGCAGCTAATTCTGCTATTAACCCCAGAGGCCTCTAATCATGTGTGTGGGAAACACTATAATGGTATATTTGATCATCATCATCATTTCTGTTCCGGGCTCTCAGTGATGTCATTGTAAAAGTTTTTTCTGAGTTACAGCACTGTGAGTGAATTCTGTGAAGCTAATGTGTGTCATTTTAATCTGAAGTGAAATATTTTCTCCAGTCTCATGCTGATAATAGACATCAGGCGTGTGTATTTTGCACTGTTCTTTACTGTCAGATGAAGGCAGACGGTGAATAAAGTACCAGGCACAGTGATCTTCGCTCTCACATCTGACCATTTAAAAATTCCTGGCCTCTCTGACTGTCTTCCGACGATACATGTCCTCCTTTCTCTGTTAGTGAGGTCCTTCCTGATGCACTCAAACCGCTGTCTATCCGTCTGTCTCATTGTCAGCTTTCATATCCTCCTAATGGCGATAACAGCACATGTAACCATGGCAGTACTGAAGAAAACACTCATGTTCCCTTTCGAAATCAGTCTCTCGCGTTGCGTGAAATGCTTTGGGGAAACTCCTGTTTACTCTGAATACTGAAGCTTGATTTGTTCAAGTTTGTGTAGCTGCACAAACATGTGGCATTTCAGCCCACCAAAAGAGGCGTTCTGCCTCTTTTGTATATAGTATATAGCTGTATATTTTTCTGTATATTTTGTATATAGCCGAGTGCTTATATAAGTTGGCACTGAATGGCTTTTCATCAGAATTTTCTCCTTCACCACGAAGATCATCTTCTTGCTGGACTCTGAAGAAGAAGAGAAGAAAGAAGCCTGCTTACTCACAGTAGAAGAGCCCCGGCAGTGGAAAGATGCTCCGGTTCAGCACTTCTTCCCTGTGGCCACTGGGATCTGAAAGACGCCCCCATCACAGACTATTCTTGAGATTCTTGGGGTGGCTTATCAATATACAGTTCTATATTTCAGACTGTCTCTGGCCCCATGCACTTTTTTACGAAGTACGTGGACACCGCTCTTTCCCCTCTTAGACAGATGGGAATCCGCATTATGAATTTCCTCAGCGATTGGCATATGTTAGCCAGAACGGAGCAGGAACTTCTTGCTCATAGGTCACTGCTGCTCAGCCAACTAAAGTGTCTTGGGCTCAAAATCAATTTAGCCAAGAGCTCTCAGCCAGCGTGTCATCTTCCTGGGAACATTTATCGATTTGGCCCAGATGCAGGCCTGGCTCTTGCCGAAACGTTCTCTGACAATTCAGTGGCTAGCGGTGTTGTTAACATTGGGGACTTCTCGCCCTCTCAAAGTTTTCAAGAGGATGCTCGGCCTTATGTCAGCCACGTCCTCTGTGATTCCTCTGGGTGTGCTTCACATGCGGCCCCTCCAATTTTGGCTCAAGGTCCATGTCCTGTCCCATGCTTGGCACCTGGGAAGCTTTCGCCTCAAGGTGACCCACCGCTGCATCAGAGCTGTGGCCTCTTGGAAATCCCCTTGCCTGTATCGGACAGGCGTTTCATTGGAACTGACCTCCAGAAGGAAGGTAGTCGCGACAGATGCCTCCAGCTCGAGTTGGGGAGCGCTGTACGAGGGCAGGCCAGCGTTCGGCTCCTGGTCAAACCTGCGCATCAGCTACCTCGAGATGATGGTGGATTTTATGGCTCTAAAAACCTTCCTACTAGCCTTGAAGGGGCACCACTTCTTTTTCCGTTTGGACAACGTGACTGTGGTAGCCTTCATAAATCACCAGGGCGTTCTCAGGTCACGCTCCCTCTACAGGATGGCGAGATGCCTCCTTCTATGGGCACATTGCAGCCTGCGCTCACTCAGGGCAGTTCACATGCCTGGCAGATTGAACCAGGGAGTGGACATGTTGTCCCGAGGCAATGTATCTCCAAGAGAATGGAGATTTCACCCCCAAGTGGTTCAGATGATTTGGGCTGTCTTTGCGAGGGCAGAGGTGGACCTCTTCACCTCAGAAGACAACACTCATTGCCCTCGACAACACAAATTTCTCGAAGCCATCCATTCTAACCTTTCCACCTTGTCGTCATACTGTGCTGACCTGGGACTTGTCCATGGTCCTCAGGGCCCTTCGAAGTCCCCTTTTGAACCACTCCAGTCAGCCAACTTACTGTCGCTTAAGACCACCTTCCTTTCGGCTTTAGCATCGGTCAAGCGAGTGGCCGATCTACAAGCTCTCTCATTTAGCACTTCCTGCCTTGAGTTTGGGCCTAGCCATCCTCAAACCAAGACATGGCTATCTGCCCAAGGTGCTCACTCCGTTCAGAGCACAATTATCACCCTTCTAGCTCTTCCTAATTCAGAGGATGAGCAGGGCCTGAGTTTACTCTGCCTGGTTCGGGCCCTTAGAGTTTACGTAGAGCACTCTAGCCACATCGGGCTACAAAGATTACAAACCTGGACATGCCCTTGTTAGCTCATGCTTCTTAGGAGCCCTCATCATGGGTGCTCCAGGGCTGGGCTCGCAAAGCAGCTTTGTTCTGCGCTTGTTTATAGCACTGCGCTATTGGATACACTCCCCAAAGCGTTTCACACAACATGAAAGCTTTCGAAAAGAGAACGCTCCGGTTACTAATGTAACCTCGGTTCCCTGAGGTGATGGGAACTAGCATTGAGTAGGCTGCCATGCTATAAAACTGCATGTGAGTTGGTGAATGTCGCAATCGGTTGAAAGGTTCTGATGAAATGGCGTTCGGCGCAGACTTATATAGGCAGTTGCCTGTTTTGGCGGGCTGAAATGCCATTTGTTCGTGCAGCTACATGAATGTGAACAAATCAGGCTTCAATATTCAGAGTAAACAAGAGTTTCCCCAAAGCATTTCACGCAAAGCTTGTTCCCGTTATCGCAGGGAACCGAGGTTACGTTAGTATCCAGAGCATTTTTCTTCTTCCTTCCTTTTTCCTTAGTTCATTTCTGTAACAGTTAGCAGTTACACTTTATTTTAATACTCCACTTTAGACATTCCACTAAATAATTAATATTTGCTGACACTTTATTTTGGTCCCTCAACAAACATTCTACTAACTATAAGTGACTTTTCAACTACTTGTCAACTAACTCTTATTAGATTATTAGTAGACTAATGCCATTTTGCTTAGATTATTTTGTACACTGTAATGTATTATAAGATAACTAACAAACTGATAAGATTTTAAAACATTTTCATCTTAAATCAATATCTGTTATCGCCATAATTATTTATGTTGAAATGTTGTGTAATAAGTGTATGACTGCACCGTATCCCTCTAGCATCCCACCGTAAATGTCCATCTAGTTTGAACTTTTATTTACTCAGGGGCAAGTAGCCGTGTAATGAGTGAGATAATGTACATCCGCTTCGCATCGGGGTCCTGATCACCCTGTCGGGGGTTGTGATAACAACCGGCTGGATGTGCATTGTCCCTTACTTAGGTGGTGCTGACGTGCTCCTTATAATGTCCTGGGACGGTCAGTTGGGCAACAAGATCACAGCACTTCTCTCAAAGATGCGCTCTGTCCTTGCATCCTTCAGAGTAAGGTAGCCTAGCAAGACTGACTTACACGAGATCACAAGTCTGTACTTTGCATTCTTATAATTGAGAAACAGCCAGAGTGCTTTTAGTGCCTTGCTATGTACTGGATCTGAATCAGAGTTCAGAATGACATTGCTATGGCTAAGCAACATAAAATGCTTGCATTTTCACTGCTGCAGTTTGCTTCGGTCACTTTTTCTTGGCTTGGAGCATCACATACCGTCTTTTAACTCAAGTTATTTCAGCGAGAGGCTTCATCTGAGAGCCACAAAAACATCTTGCTTTGGGCGGCTACAAACCTGTCAGAAACTGAACATCATGTCCACAGATTCTGACTTTTAGTCACCAAGATTTCTGTGTGATGGGAAAGAGCTCAAGAAGGAAAGGAGAAATGTGTGAGGGAAGCCCATTAAACTAATTTTTGGACCAATGGAGACCAATAATAAAGAAAAAACGCAAGTGGAACGGCATGTTGTCCGTTTAATTCATGATCGCTAAGTGTTTCGCAGAAATGGATCGTAGGTATCATCCTTGCTAGAAAGGGATTTCTAGACTGGTTCATGCTGTGGGTCTGGTTGGTAGAGCAGTTCTTTCTGGTGAAGTTGGTTGACCAACACAAACCTGTACAACCATCAAACATAGTTTACTGTTGAAGCGATGGGTTTTCACTGTTATGCCAGTGTTGTGTAGGTAAACATCCGTGTAACAGTGGGCTGGTTATGTATCACGTGCAGCCAAACGTTACGCTCTCATCCTCTGATGGTCATTAATGTGGACTGCAGAACACATTATGGGTTAGACCCTGGCTTGATTGGTGAGCGGCTGTTTTTTACCCAAGCCTTGATCTCTGCTGCACTGAAGGAATGGGAAACTGATCCCAGAACTGACGTACTTGCTAGGCAGATGAAAACAGAACCTAAGAGGTTTGTCCAGATAATGTCTGCTCCATCTGTCTCTCTGACATCGCTGTGAGCTTTAATGCTTCCATAACTCTGAGTCCCGGGAAGAGTGCTGATCTTTCCTCACCTCTTCAGACCAGGAGAGCTGAACTTCAGTCAGATGAACTGCTGCAAAGCATTAACGGCACCTCACAACCACGGCTTCATGTCTCAACCTGTGACCTCTGAGATCGAGGATGGGGAAGTGCTTGGCCTGTAGAAAACCTGTAAAATAATGTAGCCCAGTCCCTGCACTGGTCAATTACTGTGCTCAGATGGCCTGAGTAACTTCTAAATACAACCAGATCTCATGTTAAACTGATATCCATTTGTACGAGCTGCTCCTTTTGCTAAATCCTTAGATACTGTATGGCCTCTTATGAGTTGTATACAAACCAGTCAACGCATTCTCAGATCAATACAAACTGGCTTTCATATGGTCATTGCATTACTACAAACAGAGAAGTCAAGGTCAAAGGTCAAAAAGGTAATAGAGGTCAAATGACCCTCTTAGGAATTCTAGTTCATTCTGTAGGTTGAAAAAGCAAGCAGGAACATTTCCCATCCTCTCCTCTAAATAAATCAATACACTGTGTGAAAGATGAGTATGTATGTTGTTATGGATCAGTTGATCTAGTGCACTGTTTAAGTGGTACTAATTGAACAGTCAGCACCTGTCTTGACCACTACTTACACTAGTTTAGATTTCATTTATGTCCATTTAATGAAAGTTACATCTACTCCTAAAACAGAACTGCATACCTATTCACTCAAATACATGTAGACAGGGTCTAAAACTGACATTTTGCAATACCTGCGTCTGGCTGGTGACTTTATGTTTATTGATATAGGGCTCTATACGATACAGATTGTGTCAAAGCAGCTTTACAGTGTTAAACAGGAACAACTTTAGACTTTAGAAAATTTACTAACCATGAAACTGGATTAATTCAATCAATTAAACCACAGAGCTTTTCTTTTGGTGGAAAGCCACAGGGGAACTTAGCTTTTGAAATTATTCTCTTGTTGGCAACGGAATTTATAAACAATGCTGTTTACAATATTTGGCACGTCTATGCATATATACAGTTATCTTCCTTTGCATGTAGGCAATGTGCTAATCATGAATTTGTGCCAAATATACTGCAACTACAAGTCCTTATACATTTGTATACTTAAGCTATTTAAGACACAGGTGATCAGAAGTGATCACACAGAAGTGATCTGTATGCTGGCATGCCTTATTAATGTGGTCTGCACACATTTGGCATAGTCAATAAGCAGCTTTCTTCACTTTGATTGTTCAATTTCAAATGATAAAATGATAGACACAGTATTTCAAATAAATGTATTGTCACACTTTGTGGTTGTGAAACATTAATGGATCGTGTCTACTGTTAATGTGATGAGCTACAGTCTTTTACTTTTTTTTACCTGAGTGAACTTGAGAAGGACAGACTTCATACAGCCACTAAAAATCACCAGAACACAGCTGATCAGGAATCACAGTAAAAATGCCTGTGGCTGCGAAGCATCATTTGTTTGCAGATGACACTTGCTTTGAAATACTATCTAATGCAATGTCATTGAGATATTGTCCATAAAGCAGTATGTGTCTCTGAGATCCCATCAAAAACTTAGAGGACTCACTTGACCCCTTACTGCAAGTTCTGCCCCCATTGGTTACTGTTGCTAGGTCTGACAAGCAACAGTGTGTTTACAGAGTATCCCATAAGACTGAAATGAAGATCTGGGTTAGGTAGACTGTGAATGAAGGACATGTGGGATGGCTGATGCCACTGAGCTGAGGAGCCTGGTAGAGCCAGAATGAGCGGGTTTCAAACAGAGATGCCATCCGTCGCAGAAACGCAGAGGAACACACTCACCTGGAGTCGGTTAACTTGACAGCTGTGTTTCAGCGGGACGGGTCGGGGCTCTGTGTGCAGTCATGTGTCCCCCATAATAGGGTTTCCCTCCAGGGCCAGATGTTGTGCAGTGATGGATTTTATAGCTGCTGTGAAATATGCATTGCTAATCTAAGACAGGCAGACACCCACATCAAACACACAACACAGAGCAAAACACACTCAAAGAACAACTGTGCCATTTATTCATTGTCTTGAAGCTCTCAGAGTGTTACGGCAGCCATGCTGCAAGAGATGTCCAGTAGAGGAATCAGACATTTTCTGAAAATAAAATGCACGCTAACTTTTTATTGGATTATCTCTTCTTTTTTTTTTTTTGAGGACTTTACTGCTCTGACTCCCCACCTGTTTTTTGCCTCATGGATATATTTTCTGGATATTGTGAACATGAAAAATCCACATAGGATATAATTAGATTATACCACATAATAAACATTATAGACCACATAATAAATTAGATTATATCTGTTTTGTGTGTGTGTGTGTGTGTGTTTGCAATGTGTTCAGTGTGTGCCATCAGAATAATGTTTTCTGTGTTTTCCTTAATTTAAGTTTAATGAACTAATTGTTTTTTTGTGTACAAAATTTTTGTAAGTTTAATGGACTTTATTGTAATAAGCTTTGAACAGATTTTAACTACACAAATGATTGATTTGAGATTACTCAAAAGCAAGTGGCATGAACCTTAAATAAATACCTGAATGCAAATGATTTCAGTGTGTGCAACCTTACCCGCAACCTAATACCTTACCCGTGTATTAGTGCGTGTGATAATGAACTTTTAGCAGATGTGCACATTTAATGCTTACGGTCTCTTCCAGGTAAATCCACCAGAAATATAATAAAGTACAATCCCAGTCTAGATATCAATAAGAAGTATGCTAACATGGGAAGGAAAAGTGCACTAATCAAGCAGTTTAAAAGTGTTACTTGTTGCATATTAGGCCAGTGTCTGATATGGACTAGGCTTAAAAGTCACATGAACCTAAAAAAAACAAAAAAACACTGAAATGGCCTGATTGACTTGTAATGTGAATGCATCCTCTGATACTCTGAGGAATATCGGAATAAGTTCAGTTCTCTCTCAGAACGAATGGCTGTGGGTGAGAAGGTGCCCTCTGATGGAGATCTCAGAACACCCTTTAAAACCCATGAGGGGCTGGCTGGGTTTGGGGTGCTGTGTACCTTCAATAATTTCATTATTTATAATACTTATTCAATTGTTGGCTGGAATACTTGATTCTGATTGGCCTGTGGCAAATACATGGAAATGTACAATTTTGCAAATACAAAATAATGTTTTAAAATTATGATGATAAACTGTGTTTGTTGTCCCTGAATGGTAAAATCACCCCATTCAAATCGATATTGTCCATGTATTTTTGGCAGTTGCACATGTTATAAGCTTGATAGGATACAGTCAGCTTCTGTGTTCCTGATCACCCCGCCAGTGTTTATTTTGAAATAAAATCGCTTTTATCCACTTACATATTTAACGTCACTTCCATACAAACAGTCCAATGTATCATAAACTTCAGGCTTTTCCCTCACTATGTCACTCTTTCTCTCACACACAGAGTTGTTCTGCCTCTGAGGTTTCTGTGTCTGTGGAGGTTCATTCTCTCACTCCCTTGGTCAGCATAGCTGGGATGTTTCTCTCCGTGTTATTTTCCTGAATGCTTTGATGCATTTCTCAGACACAATGGTGGCCTTTTAGGTTCTGAATATTTCTCTGTGTTCTTATCTGACCTAACAGCCCAACAGCAGCATTTCCAGATACACTGAAGAGAGAGAATAACCCCTCAGCCCGTGTCAGCACAGTTTATACTCAGAAAACCATATTTGTTTTCCTGTGACTTGGTTCCAATATAAAACTGTGAATCTATTGAGTCACATTATATGAATAGCTTTTTAGTTTCAAATAAACAATGTTACAATCAGACTCTGATTATGAATGGTTGATTACATAGTGCATAAGTACATAGTGTATGAGTGCATAGTGTATAGTGTGTCATTTGGGACACAGCTTTAGTACTTGAATATATAATTACACTGTAACAACGGCACTATAAAATAAAATGTAACCACATGTTTTAAAAGAGCTGTCATGGGCTATTGATATATTTTCAAATTAAATGATTAATTCTAATAATTGATACACTAAATGATTCAGGATAAGTTGTTTTGTAGCTTTATGTTATTAGTATTGAGACATTGAGTGAAATGAGAACATCCACTCTCCTCTCTGTTCAGAGGTTATGTTTTTCTTTTCAATCCAGGCCTCCTGTTTTCCGCTAGTTTATTAGATGAGCACCACCATATGGTGTGCAAAAGAAACCCTAAAGAAGAAAAATCATCCCTTGTCCTGTAAAGTCAGACTGTCTGCCTTTGTACACTTCATCGCTGTTCTGTCTGTTCTCCTTCTTTACTCTCGCTCGCTCTCTTTCTCTCTGTCTGCTGATCTCTCTTTATCTTTCTCTCTCTCTCTCTCTCTCTCTCTCTCTCCCTGTCTCCCTGAGGAGTGATAGCCAGTAGTCTCAATTGTTTCTTGATGTTCTTCCAGCCTGTGCTTTGACTTCTGAAAATGGACAAAGCAGAATTTTCCCTACAGACTTTTGTTTAATATAATGTGCTGCTTTATGGCAGCCTCTGTTTAATGGATAAACAGAACAGGGTTTCCCACCTTGAAAACCTTTCAATTACTTTGTTCTGTCCTCTCGGAAAAACAAATGTATGGGGTTGTGCAGGATTCAGAACTGAATTGAGAAAGCCTTTTATATTCCAAATCAGTATATTCTGAATTTCAACTGAATTTAAATTGAGGTAGCAAACATGATACGGAATTGCTGTGATGAACTCAGACTCAAGGTTGGGCTAGAATTCATTTTGAAGAAGAGTTTAATTAACAAATCTAAAATTGCTGGCACAAATGTGGTCAGTAAAATGGGCAGTGATCAAATTACAGACAAACAGTTCAGTGGGAAATCAAGATTTCCTACAAACAGGAAGTATCTGTAGAAGGAATGGTGTGATGTCAATGTCCTAGAGTGAGCTTTCTCTGGTGTTTGCATGAGTGAGTGAGTCCCTGGCTATGGCTATGGTCTGCACAGCTTTAGCCATGGATGAGTTCAACACATTTACATTTCTGTTCGTTCTGTCTCAACATTCACTTTGTGGCTGCACTGTTGTACACGGACCTTCCACATGGTCACAAAAATTGGGCTGCACGCAGATGGTGTGTGTGGACACTTCTGATGATGAAAATTTACAAAGTATACTTTGGGATTTAGGATACTAAATGGACCTACATACTTGGGACTGAGTCTGAATTTAATTTGTTGAGCCCAGATGGCATGCTAGAGTCTGACATGAGTGCTGTCCCACACCCTTTCACTGATCCAGTCGTCCACCACTGGCACTGTTGAGGGTTCACCTGACCAAGGGAACATGGGTGGTTGGTAGCCCAGATCACATTGGAAGGGAGTGAGTCCAGTGGAGGAATGAGTGTGGGAATTCTGGGCATATTCAGCCCATGGAAGAAAGTCCATGCTTACGGCTGCAATGCGATCTGATGTAGTGACCGATCTTATGAATGAACCTCTTCACCTGTCCATTAGTCTGTGGGTGACAGCCTGAGGTGAGACTGATATTCGTATTTAACTGTTTGCAGAATGCCTACTATAATACTCATGAAGTAAAGTAAGTGCTGAAATCGCGTTTGGTCTCGTACTGTATTGCGTACCTTGTCAGTGTTGTGCGCTTTGCTTGACCATTTGTTGTGATAAACAGGAAAGTGTGTCCAGCTGAATTCAATTTGAGTTTTGTTAGCCGAATATAAAAAGCTTAGTATACTGCGGCAGCCCTCGTGTGAAGCTCTCCTCGTGTGAAGACCGAAGAGTGTAAAGACCATTGACTCCACCGAGCAGGGACACCGGCAAGGCACATAAGTATCGCTTCTGAATCATTCTCTTTCCTACTACTTGTTCCCCTTCTGTTTTCAGTTTTTATAACCAATTCTTACTATGCGTTTCCAGATCCCTACTATTACTAGTTATATTAGTTATGCTTGGAGACTTCAACATCCACCTAGATAAACCTCAGGCTGCAGACTTCCACACTCTGCTTGCTTCTTTTGGTCTCAAGCGAGTATTAACTACGGCTACTCACAAATCAGGCAACCAACTGGACCTTATTTACACTCGACACTGCTCCACTGATCATGTGCTCGTTACTCCACTGCACACCTCGGATTACTTCCTCCTCACTCTTAATCTCAACATGGTTCCTGACACAACACATACTCCTCCACATGTCACTTTTCGACGTAACCTACGCTCTCTCTCACCCTCCCGGCTATCTGCTATGGTTTCATCTTTGCTTCCTTCTCCTGAACAATTATCATCTCTTGATGTTAACCGTGCTACTGATACTTTCTGCTCCACTCTTACGTCTTGTTTAGACACTGTCTGCCCCTTGTCTTCCAGGTCAGCCCGTACCACCTCTTCTGCCCCTTGGCTGTCTGATGTTCTCCGCGAGCACCTTTCTAAGCTCAGAGCTGCAGAAAGAGTATGGCGCAAATCACAAAATCCTACTGACCTTAATGTATATCGATCACTTCTCTCTTCATTCTCTGCTAATGCCTCCACTGCTAAAAGGACATACTATCACAACAAAATTAACAATTCGGGTCTATGCCTTCACCTCGGCACCAACTTTTCAAATCAGGGACTGAGAAAGAGGTCCGAAAATGAGCCATAACTAGAGCTGAGCCACTTAAACTGTTACTTTGTACTATACAATTTAAAATGTTTTTTTTTCTTCTTCTACTTACTATGGATGCTGCTGAAATAATAAGGGAAATTGATCCCAGCGGTGCCTCCAATTTATGTAACCCCAGTAACGATACCTGCTATATTAAAGCTGGGGCCTGGGTAAGTATTTGTTTCACTGTTATGATTAACTTTAACAGTCAAATATAATATTTCTCTTCCTTCCAGCAGCAATAAAGACGATAGAATCCAATACTGGTCGTATGAGGTTTTGTTTATATATTTAAATAACCCAATGAAGTTAGTAAAGCAATGTGAAAGGATAATAAAACTGTGTAAACAACTTTTTCAACGTCAAATCAAATCCTTTAAAAGAAGGGACAATATGGAATAACCCAAACTTCTATTTTCACAAGTGTTAAACACACGTTAGGGAATTAAATTGGAAAATGTAAAAATTTACAACTCAATAACAAAATCTTACAATTTGGGATTTCACCCAATTAAATACTCTCTATATTCAGTAACAAAACAGTGGGCCCACTTTCCCGCTATCACTCACACACCCACCCTACGTTGCAGGCCTGAGGGTTTTTTCCAGAATGCGACGGGTCCCGCGGTATGATGAAACATTGTGGCTTTGGCTCGCGTGAGCAGCTAGCGGCTCTCCCACGTGGCAACAGAGGAACTCCGAGCTTTTCCGGTCA
This sequence comes from Sinocyclocheilus grahami, assembly GCF_001515645.1. NCBI lineage: Eukaryota > Metazoa > Chordata > Actinopteri > Cypriniformes > Cyprinidae > Sinocyclocheilus > Sinocyclocheilus grahami. Next base: position 242,722 of record NW_015506295.1, read on the forward strand.
CCCGGAGCGCTATCCGTTTCTCCTTCTCTGTGTTGAATGTCGATCCGGTTCGTGCTAGTCCCCACACAAGCACATGGAATGAGCGTGCAAAGTGTAAACAGTGCTAAATATAACCAATACTTGCTAAATAAAGTTCTTATTAGCAAAATACAAATCACTGATGACGGATTCACTCTAGATATACGGGATTATCATGTAGAATATCATTTTCTTTCGGACTAACGTAATACGCAATCTCCCTCCTCTCCTCTCTCTCTCTCTCCACTCTCCTTTCCCGCCACGCCCCTCTCATCCTCCACCTCGTGATGCATACATTAAATACAATTATATATAAATATATAACTATATACATACACATGAAAACACTGAAATGAAACTGAATAAACAAATAATAAAAATAAAATACACACATTATAATGTAAATAAACATTAATATGAAACCATAATTTAGTATCTTTTTATTCTCACCGGGCTACACCCTCCCCCTTCTAAATGTTTGAGGTCCCCATTAAACTTTCGGGATCTTACAAGTGTTTAATTCTTTTTTCCTCATGTTCTCTACTGCATTTACGGCAAGTAGCAAGAGGGTGGCACCAACCAGTGTTACAATTACTTCTCTTACCCTCTGAAACAGGGGGTAAGTTTGTAGCTTTAACCAACTCATCATAACTGAGTTTAATTACAGGCTTTATTTCTCTTTTAGACCTAATTTCTCTAGAAGGCTCCAGGCCATTTGGATTCTTTTCAGAATGGATTTTCAGGATTTCTTCAGGAAAAGGTAAGGTTTTCCCTTCTACCACTGGAGGGTTAGGTTTTTCAACTTGTTTCATCGACAAGTCCTTCCCTTCTCAGATTACCACCAATCTTCTTCTGCCCAGGATCTTCAACAGAATGGGTTACTTTTTCCTCACTGTTGTCACAGCTCCTGAATGATTCACCCTCTACAGGAATGGACACTCTTTCCTGTGGTACAGATCTCAAATTCAGAGATTCTGGCAGTTTCCGAAGTTCTTCCAGGGTCTCCATAGGTATGTATGCATCAACATCCTCAGGATCTAATGATACTTCGTCTTCTTCAAAATTTCCTTCCACCGGTACCTCGACTGTTCCTGTCTCCCGGAGAAGATTTTGTCGACGGGTGTGGGATCTTGTCGCTGGTCTCTGAGGTACTTTCTCTTCCTCTGTCTCTTCTGGCATTCTTACCAGGTATCCGATAGGCAGAAGATGATTTCTATGTACTGTTTTGACAGTTCCCTTGCCTTTCTCAGGTTTTACACGGTAGACAAGTAAATTTGGCAATTTACTGACGACCACATATGGTAAGGAACTCCATTTGTTTCCTAGTTTGTTCTTTCCTGAGACTCCTAGATTTCTCATTAACACTCGATCCCCTTCTTAAAGTATTTGATCTCGAACCCTCTTATCATAGAGTCTTTTGTTCTTCTGATGGCTCTTGTCTGCAGCCTCTGAAGCTAATTGGTAGGCCTTTTTAAGGTCTGCCCTCACCTTTGATAAATATTTCTGGTAATTTTCCGCTTCGCCTTCAGATGCCACAGAAAAACAGAGATCAACTGGGAGTCTTGCTTCTCGTCCAAACATGAGGACATAGGGGGTATATCCAGTCGTGTCGTTTCTTGTACAGTTATAAGCATGTACTAACTGACTGACATGCTGACTCCACTTTTGCTTCTGGGACTTGTCAAGAGTCCCAAGCATCGACAGCAAAGTTCTGTTGAACCGTTCTGGCTGGGTATGGAGTCGTTCTTGATTTTTGAATCCCCAACATCTTCAGTAACTCATGGATTAACTTGCTTTCAAAGTCGCGTCCCTGATCCGAGTGTATACGTGCTGGTAATCCATAATGAACAAAGTACTTTTCACATAACACTTTGGCTACCGTGAGAGCTTTTTGGTCTTTCGTCGAAAAAGCTTGAGCGTACCTAGTGTAGTGATCAGTGACTACTAGGATGTTAAGCACTCCTTTGGAATCAGGCTCTAGGGACAAGAAATCAATACAAACAAGATCCATAGGACCATTGCTGGTGATCTGCTTCAATGGTGCAGCTCTTTGGGGTTGTGTCTTACGAAGAATACACTTTCTGCAGTTCTTCACATACTGTTCAATTTCATTTGAGATTTTCGGCCAATAGAAACGATCTCTTATTAAAGCAGTTGTCTTATCTACTCCTAGATGTCCAGTTTCATCATGCAGGGACTGTAAGACCATGGACCGATACTTCTGCAGTAAAACAAGCTGACGACACTCTTCATGTTGTTGTCGCTGTACCACCCGGAATAATAGTCCTCTCCTTACTATGAGTTTTGACCCCTCTTTCTGTAGTAGGTGTACTTCAGGATCTTTGTCTCTGGACAATGCTAACAACTGCCCTTTTGACACAGCATGTCTTACTCGAGAAATAGCAGGGTCTTCTTCCTGAGCTTTTATTAAGTCATGGGTACTCAAATGCTCAAGAGAACCGTAGTCTAGTCTGGTGGGAAATGCATAGCATTCAGGTATGACTTCAGGGGACACTCCCAGCATCTCTACACACTTTTGGGTATTCATTGTTTTGCAAAGGGCTTTGATACCAGAGGGTGATATTTCTTGCCAATACTGTTCTTCTGTAGTGGCAAAGAAATTGTGCGACAGAGCATCAGCATCAATGTTGTTTTTTCCAGGTTTATACTGTATGTTGAAGTTGTATGTGGACAGCGCAGCTAACCACCTGTGGCCAGCGGCATTGAATTTTGCAGTGGTAAGTATGTAAGTAAGTGTGTTGTTGTCTGTTCTTACTGTAAATCGTGCACCATACAAGTAGTCATGAAACTTGTCTACCACTGCCCACTTCAGTGCTAAAAATTCAAGTTGGTGGACAGGGTAATGCTGTTCAGAGGGCTTCAACTTGCGGCTGGCAAATGCTACGGGCCTTAACCCTTCTGGGCTCTTCTGGTTTAACACGGCTCCCAACCCATTCTGGATGGTGTCTACATGCAGAATGTAGGGCTTGGTTGGATCCGCAAATGCCAACACAGGTGCGTTAGTAAGACACTGGATGATCTTCTGGAATGCCTCCGTACATTCTTTCATCCACCTGTCCCCAAAAGCTTCAGACTCCTTGAAGTACATCCTTTCATTCCTTGTAGCTTTCTTACTATGTTGAGTAGGCAGATATCCCTTGATAAGTTCAGTAAGGGGTCTGACTATGGCGGAGTAATTAGCTATGAAGCGCTTGTAGTACCCGCAGAATCCCAAGAATGATCTAAGAGATTTCATATCAGTGGGTTGCGGCATCCTCTCAAACTGATAGAACCCAAGCGGGCATATGAACGCGGTCTTGTCCTTGTCTTCATGAGCCATATTGATCTGATAATATCCGCTCCGTAGGTCTAAAACGGAGAACCACCTGCTGCCCGTAAGACAGTCTAAAGCCTCGTCAATCCACGAAACTGTATACTGATCAGGGATTGTTCTTGAATTTAGGGTTCTATAGTCGATACACATACGCACCGTGCCATTCTTCTTCCTAGCCACCACAATGGGGGAAGCATATGGACTCCTGGACTCTTTGATGATTCCAGTAGCCAACAACTCATGAAGATGGCGGCGTATGTCATCGATGTCGGAAGGGGCAAGCCTACGGGATCTCTCTCGAAATGGGGTGTTGTCACTCAGGCGAATGTGGTGTTCCACTCCTTTAGCAGATCCCACATCCCATTCATGGAGTGAAAAGACATTCGGCCTCTCCGACAGTTTTTGGGATAATCTATCCCTCCAATATTTTGGAATCGGTGAATCTCCTAAATTAAACAAGCATGGATCTATAGGTGATCCTCTTGCTGAATTGTCTTTCTCCACACTAGTAGCAACTTCAGTGGTGCATCCATGTGCCACTACTGAACCCACAGGAATACAGACTTCTTTCTGTGATACATTCCTTAGAAGCACAGGAAATCGGTTCACTTGGATGGCTGACGAGGGAATAATAGTAGGCTTTACGAGAACCTCACTCAGCAGGACTACTTAAAGTTGATGGTTGATCTACAACTAAGATACACTTGTCAATGGACTGCATCCCCTTGACTTTGCAAGTAGCTTGACACTGACTTCTTGGTGGAATACTGAGTGGACCTGGACCTGACCATTGAATTTCAGCCACCGCATCTTCTGAGTCTTTTTGTTCTCTGACTTCCATTTCGGATGTCTTTGGCTTCTGAAGATTTACTGGCATTGTACGAACAATGTCTACTCCAGCAGATTCTTTACACAGCTGGGCTAACCTCTGGAACATACTGGCATTGGTACCGATGAGTATTGGAACCTGTGTGGTCCATGAGGCTCTGGGCACACTAATGCCAATACACTGATGGATTGCTGCATCCCTGTCAACTTCCCCGGAAATTGCAGCTCTACTTCCACATAGCCACGATAAGGGAAGCTGGCATCACTCAAGCCCCATACTGCTAGTCCAGAAATGGGTTGAGTCGGAGTATCAGTCAGGAATTTATTGTACCATTCTTCAAAGATAATGGTTACTACAGATCCACTGTCCAGCAAAGCTTGACAAGGTGTTCCATTTACCTTCACCGGAATAAACGAAGATGGTCCCAATAGTCCTTCAGGGATACTTGTGGTTGGTTTGACTTGAACTGCGCTTCTTTTCACAGAACAGTTGTATTCCTCTACAGGAGCCTCCTCATTCCTCTGTTTTCCTTTAGCTTTTCGCAGAGATTGAATGAGTTTCTTAATCACTTTAGTCTCATTTACAGGGGCTCTGCATTTTTAAGCAATGTGTCCGTCACCCCCACACCTATAGCAGAAGTAATCTTCTGAGCTTTTAGAAGATCCAGATACTTTTGATCGGTTGAACTGCACTGGACATGCTTGGTTACCCTTTGGAGCCATTTCTTTCTCTACTTTAGGTGTTGGTTGTGCAGCCAGCCCTTTCACTTGCTGTCTAAGTTTTTTCACTTCTTTCTTCAGAGCTTGTACTTTATAACTTTCATCATTGAACTCTGATGCTTGCTGGCTTTTTGGTTTCTTTTCAGAAATAGTCTCATCCTTTGACTTAACTGTTAACTCTGCCACCATAGTTTGTAAGTCCTTGATCTCAGTTGCAAGCTCTTAAAAGGATGAGTCTTTGGAATTCTCACTTCCAATTTGCACTTGACGAACGGTTGGATTAGCCTTTCGTCTTTCAGCTTCTCTTACCTCCTCTTCCCGAATCTCATGTTGCAGATCTAGGAAATCAGGTGGGTTTTCCTTTCGTTCCCTTAGGCGTAACTGAAGCAGCATGATGTCTGCCTGGATTGCTCCTCTGATGAGTTGCTCCAGACGTGCTTTTCCAGCCAACTGGGAAGGTAGGCCTGGCCTCCTTTTTGTACAACTCTAATCAAGATTTTCTCAATTCTCCTCAGGAAATCCGACAAGCATTCTCCATGACGTTGCCGTAATGCTCTGAACTTGAAATACAGATCTTCGCCGGACTCTGGGCTTCCAAAAGCAGTTTCAATAGCTGCAAGATACTCTCTTGGAGATGCTTCTGAGTTTGTAAACCTTACCGCTTGAACTCTCCTCTATCCTTAATTTCTTTTCTTTTTCGGAACGATCACTTTCCTCAACCATGAGCATTGCTTGTTCCATCCAATTCTCTAAATTACCCTCTCCAGCCGGAGTAGGTGTGATACCTGAAAAGGTCCTTAAACGTCTAAAGGAACTGCTATCACTCGAGATTTTGGTGGTTTTTGCAAGCAAATCACCTAACGCTCTGATGATAGACTCGGGCGTAGAAGCATTCAACAAATTAGGCGAATTTGATTCTTGATGTTCTTCTCTTTGCCCAGATTCGTCAGGCGAGACGAAACTTTCCCCTCCACCATCTAAATCAGTACCCTCCATTCTATTAGCACTCAGGATCCATGGCTCCGATCCATCAGCAGGTAATACATCAAGAGGGAGTCTCTCTGCCTGCACTTTCTCTCTACATTCACAGAGCACTATCAGAGACTGTGACTCTTGGCTAAACATCCGTCCTCTTACCCTGACTCTTCCAAGGGCTTTGAATGAATGCATAGATTCTTCAATTTTAGAAACATCTGTTTCTTCTGGAATTCCCCTCACAATGATGGCATAATCTGGGTCTATGCCTTCACCTCGGCACCAACTTTTCAAATCAGGGACTGAGAAAGAGGTCCGAAAATGAGCCATAACTAGAGCTGAGCCACTTAAACTGTTACTTTGTACTATACAATTTAAAATGTTTTTTTTTCTTCTTCTACTTACTATGGATGCTGCTGAAATAATAAGGGAAATTGATCCCAGCGGTGCCTCCAATTTATGTAACCCCAGTAACGATACCTGCTATATTAAAGCTGGGGCCTGGGTAAGTATTTGTTTCACTGTTATGACCCGGAGTGCTATCCGTTTCTCCTTCTCTGCGTTGAATGTCTATCCGGTTCGTGATAGTTCCCACACAAGCACATGGAATGAACGTGCAAAGTGTAAACAGTGCTAAATATAACCAATACTTGTTAAATAAAGTTCTTATTAGCAAAATACAAATCACTGATGACGGATTCACTCTAGATATACGGGATTATCATCTAGAATATTATTTTTCTTTCGGACTAACGTAATACGCAATCTCCCTCCTCTCCTCTCTCTCTCTCTCTCCGGTCTCCTTTCCCGCCACACCCCTCTCATCCTCCACCTCGTGATGCGTACATTAAATAGAATTATATATAAATATATAACTATATACATACACATGAAAACACTGAAATGAAACTGAATAAACAAATAATAAAACTAAAACACACACATTATAATGTAAATAAACATTAGTATGAAACCATAATTTAGTATCTTTTTATTCTCATTGGGCTACACCTACAAAACCATCACTGGCTCTGCACCCATTTACCTAAATTCATTACTTCAGAGTTATGTGCCTCTAGAAGCTTGCGTTCTGCAAGTGAACGGCGTATTATTGTGTCATCTCAAAGAGGCACAAAATCACTTTCACAGACTTTTTCATTAACTGTTCCCTCCTGGTGGAATGACCTGCCCAAATCAGTCCTTAACCATCTTCAAGAAACGACTAAAAACACATCTGTTCCACCTTTATTTGACCCTCTAACTCTAACACGTTCTATTCTATTTTAATTCTACTTTATCTATATTTCTTTTTTTTTATTATTCTTTATTTAAAAAAAAACTAAAACTAGCTTTCTATTTTTTCTATTCTATCTACTTGTTTTTCTTTGTTTGTGTGTGTGTGTGTGTGTGTGTGTGTATAATATATATTTTGTGTATATGTTTTGACTGCTTTTATTGTCCTCATTTGTAAGTCGCTTTGGATATAAGCGTCTGTTAAATGACTAAATGTAAATGTAAATGTAAAGTAAAGTGTACACCAGAATGAATTGTGAACTAGCGTGATGGTGCATTGGACACCTGGTTGTTCACTTCTGAGAAGCATATGAACCCACTGGGTGATGTCTGAGCATACGTGGTACGTATTGTTTGGTAGGAGGGTATGTGGCTGGGGTTGGATCAGTTTGTTGTTCTCCACTGTTCTCCCACACTGGATCATTGTGCTTGCCTAGGGTTCAGACATTTGCCACTCTTGATATAGTCTAAATTAGTGTGATTCGTTATGGCCTGGATTGAATGAGCTGCCCCCTCCACATTATAGTTGTTGCCCACATCCTAGATCTGCATTGCAGGGGTTCATTTTCTAAAAAAGAAAGCACATGTGTAGTGATTATGCTTTCCCAACCTAGGGAGGCGAAATAGTGTAGTGATGGGTACTCAAGTCATTAATGACATTATGATTTTTGGATCACGTGTCACATAAGTGTGGTTATGAGTACATCAGATAAGAAAGATTGGTGGGATATCTAACTTGTAGAACCTCTTATTGTATTATCAACACAAGGAAGACACAAGTGTAATAAAATACATTTTATTGACAAATGATAGACGAGAGTAATCAACAACTACTAAATTAATACCATAAATGAAAAAGGAATAGATGCATGAGATGCATAAAATGTAAGTGATTCAGTTGGGTGTTGCTATGGCAGGAGTTACGTTATCTTATGAAAAGATAAACTTAAACTAATAAGGTGAAGAACCTTATTATGCCTAAAACAAATACATGAAAGATTATTTGTTCTTTACTGATCAGCAGTATATCATCTAATGTAAATTTAAAAATCATAAAATGATAATATACAACAGCCAAGGACCTTGACCAAAGGGACTAATTGTCTCTGTTCATCCAACAACCATCTTCTATTCATCTCATAAGCTATGGTCAACAACTGATGAATTATTAGATTCTTTATCACTTCACTTAAGGACTGTATTGTATCACACATTCTACTTTGAAGATCTCTCTGTTTTCAGATGAATCTATGAATTGATGAACTTATGTGGTGTTTCCTCAGCTCTTGAAAACTTTGTATTCTGGTATAGACTTGTTGATGTTGATGTGTGGCACACAATATGCACTGAATACACCTGGCTCATTGAAATGTAGCAATCTGTGTGGTCCCTCAATATTTTTTTATGCAGCATCAAAAAGTTAGGTGTTACATAAAATATGTCGCCCAAACAGGGACCATCAGAAAGAGAAGGAAAATCTAACTACATTTTGATAAGACACACAAATTCTACTTTTCATGAGTCATGCTGTTTTGTTGATTGTGTTTTTGTAGTGACCTATTTTGGTAAGTCATATAGCATTATTATCAACTAAAGTTAATTCAAACGGTTCAATAGCTGCAAAATGGCCACCTTGCATAAAGAGACAGGGGGTGAGGATCCTTTGATCCCAGACTACTCTTCAGAACCTTTCACTACTCGTCGTGAGCCAATCCAATACCTTATTTATTTTCTCAGTAGCTTGTATCTGGAAAATTAACCTGCAAATGTTGAACAAGAATGTGATTTTGATGGCTCTTTGCTACCTCCTCCTCCAAATGAGGAAGATGAAAGCTTATTTATGGCTTCAAAAATGTATAAAGTTGAATGTAAATTGGACGAGCTGGAAAATTCATCTGATGTTTTAAGGATTTTCAACACCAGTTGAAGGAGCAAAGTAATAGGATGACTGCCATCGAATGGGGTGGGGGATTTGGGTTTCTCAGCAATCTCTGCATATTCCTCTGGAATTTTAGTTTGAGCTTGAAAATTGGGGCTTTCTGTACTTGTGGAGAGACATGGCAGAGTGATTTCAGTGTTCAAACAGTGTTGCTGACAATAACTTGACCACTAGTTGTGCCCAGGATATGTTGGGGTTGGGGTCATGAATCATTAACCATGGGTGACCTAGGATAAATTGGTTATTTGGGGAGGATATTACATATAATCTTTTCTGTGTGGAATAAAACAATGAATAGAGTCAGAGGTATGGTTTGTAGGGATGTAATGATTAACTGCGAGCCGGTTGAAAATCGATTCAAATATGTGACGATTCAAATCGGTTGAGATGCTAAACAAATCGCGATTCATTTAGGTGTAGGAGTTTATAGAAAAGTTTAGATTGTATTTTTACTTTTCATCTTGCCTCTGTATAATGCATATTAAAGTTCATAAATTCAGCGCTGCTTCGTTTACAGCAGAAACCAGGAAATGCTTTAAGCACTACCTGCTGGCAGAGAGTGAATCTGCATCTCATTCAGCATTGCTGTTTCATTCAGATATTTTTATTTATAGTTTCACAAAACTGAAGTCAAACCATTCTGTTTTTGCTTCAAATTTCGAAACTATACAATCTAATTTAGTTTAAAAACTGCTCATGTTGAATGTATGCAGCATCTTTGTTTGGATCATGATTAAAATGCAGTGGTTGCCTCCAATTTTAAATGGAAAGAGCACAGACAAAGCCTTATTTTGTTTATATGAAGATATTTATTTTATTTGTGTTATTTATTATTTGATTTGAGGCTTGTTTTAAAATTTCAAATGAGGACAATAGAAGCAATCAAAACCAACAAAAGAGCAATAATATACAAGTGCTATATTAGTATATTATTATAGTATTATATTTCAATTTCACAAAGAAATGTGCAGCATTTTATCCAAGAAATAATAAAAGGACATATTTAATTTATAATTTGTCTTAAATCTCATTTTGTTAAAAAAAATTATAATAATCGTGAATCGAATCGTGAAATCAAAATCGTGAATCGAATCGAATCGTAAGTTGAGTGAATCGTTACATCCCTAATGGTTTTGTTGCGTAATGCCTGTTCCCATTATCGATGGCTGTGATATTGCTGGATGGCATGCATGGTATGGTTGTTATATTGAGTTCTGTGATGAGTTCATGATGGATTAGATTTACAACAGCCCCGGAGTCCACTAACGCTGTAACATAGTTCAATCTTTCCTTATGATCAATTGTTACTGACAGTGTGAAACTCAGATGAAATGGTAATGAAGAAATTCCCTTTATCACTTTTGCATTGGATACTCTGATGCTCCTGATTGTCCGTGTCCCAGACAGCCAATGTCCAATCCAGTGCGTGAAGTCATCATAAACTACTTTGTAGTTTCCAGACAGAATGCCTCGGGCTGGTTGGAGAAATATCTTGAACTTTCGCAAAAACCCTTGCGTTTATCCTCTGAACTATCAAACCTGTCTGGTTGGGCAAATCTCACCAGGTTGGCTCTGGTAGGTGGGAGAGATTGAATGTGTTAAGTAAGATGGCTGTTAGAGACATGTTTGGTAGGTAAAGGCCATTTGCAGCTGTGACAATTCCGCTGAATTCAGATCTGGTGAAATATTCTGTGAACTTAGACTTGAGGTCAGGTTGAAATCCATTTTGCAGAATAGTTTAATGAACAAATTCAAAACAAGTAGGCACGAACATGGTCAATAAAACAGGCAGTGGACAAATAACAGGCACACAGTCCAGCAGGCAATCAAGATAGTAATGATAATCCAGAAATGTAAATCCAATAACCAGGCACAAGATCACAACATAAAACAAGACATTAATACAATGGAGAAATGCCCATTAAGGCAATACTTTGCAATGGGTATATGGAAGCACATGGCTTTTAAACTTACAAACAGGAAGTATCTGTAGACGGAATGGAGGGATGTCAATATTCGGGAGAGGGCTCCCTCTGGTGGCTGGGTGAATGAGCCTCTAGCTGTGACTCTGGCTAATTGTAATTCACATGCTAATTTGATGAACCCATGAACAAGTAATCACACAACAATTTCCAGAAACATTAGATGATAATAATCATTATAATTAAAATTTGAAGCTTTTTTGGCTTAGCAAAAATGTTTGTTTTAAGATGGTAATTTATATTTGTGTTGCAACATACTGTATTTCATTACGTTCTGACATTGCAATCTGCCATTCCAATTTAGTTAATAAAAAAAATCCACCACTGTATGAATCATAATTTTCTGCTGTATGAGTCAAGTCAAGTCACCTTTAGTTATATAGCGCTTTTAACAATACAGATTGTGTCAAAGCAACTGTACAGCATTAATTAGGAAAATATTGTGTCAGTAATGCAAAATGATAATAGTAAACACTCAATTTTCAGTTAAAGGCAGTTCATCATTGAATTCAGTGATGTCATCATCCATCTCAGTTCAGTTTAAATAGTATCTGTGCAATCAAGTCGACGATATTGCTGGAAATTAAGTGTCCCCAACTAAGCAAGCCAGAGGCGACAGCGGCAAGGAACCAAAACTCCATCGGTGACATAATGGAGAAAAAAACCTTGGGAGAAACCAGGCTCAGTCGGGGGACCAGTTCTCCTCTGACCAGATGAAACCAGAAGTTCAATTCCAGGCTGCAGCAATGTCACATTGTGCAGAGGACTCAACTGGTTCCTGTGGTCTTGTCCCGGTGGCCGTCTAGGAGACAAGGTCCTCACTGGGAATCTGTCTCTGTGGCTCATCTAGTTGTCCTGATCTCCGCTGACATTCAGGGCTGTAGAAGTCCTCTCTAGGTGCTGATCTACCATCTGGGCTGGATATGTACTGGATCCGGGTGACTACAGTGACCATCTGATCTGGATACAGACTGGATCTGGTGGCTATGGTGACCTCGGAATAAGAAAGAAACAGACTAATATTAGCGTAGATGCCATTCTTCTAACGATGTAGGAAGTACATCAGGTGTTATGGGAAGTGTCTATAGTAGAGAATGAGTGGAATTTTTCGGCAGGGGATCTATAGCACACTATCTGATGCGTTACTGTAGCTGATGGCTGCATGGTTACAATTTTATCTGTAAAAGTATCAATCTTGGAAGTAAAGTAGTTCAGAAAGTCATTACTGCTGTGCTGTTGGAAACGTCAACACTTGTTGATGCTTTATTTTTCGTTAATTTAGCCACTGTATTGAATAAATACCTTGGGTTATGTTTGTTTTCTTCTAAAAGAGATGAAAAGTAATCAGATCTAGCAGTTTTTAATGCTTTTCTGTAGGATAGGGTACTTTCTCGCCAAGCAATACGAAATACCTCTAGTTTTGTTTTCCTCCAGCTGTGCTCCATTTTCCGGACTGCTCTCTTTAGGGTGTGCTCATTATACCACAGTGTCAGACTGTTTTCTTTAATCTTCCTTTAAGGAGCAACCGTATCTAAAATGCTAGAAAAGAGAGAGTCCATAGTTTCTGTTACATCATCAAGTTGTTCTGAGGTATTGGATATGCTAAGGAATTGGGATAAATCAGGAAGATTACTTACAAAAGCAGTCTTTTGTGGTAGAAGTGATGGTTCTACCATACTAATTTACAGTTTTAGCTATATGAAATTTGCACAAGACTAGATAATGATCCGAGATAGCATCGCTTGGCTGCATAATTTCAACACCATCAACATCAATTCCATGTGACAGTATTAAATCTAGAGTATGATTTCGACAGTGAGTAGGACCTGACACGTGTTGTCTAACCCCAATAGAGTTCAGAATGTCTATGAATGCTGATCCCAATGCATGTTTTTCATTATCAACATGGATATTAAAATCACCAACAATTAAAACTTTATCTGCAGCCAGCACTAACTCGGATATAAAATCAGCTAATTCTTTAATAAAGTCTGTATGGTGCCCTGGTGGCCTGTATACAGTAGCTAGTACAAACATCACGGGATTTATCATTAACACTTGTTTCTCTGGATAATGTTATTGTCACGGACCAGATGTGTGGAGGCAGGCAGGATGACGAGGACGACAAGGATACAAAATAAGGATATTTAACCAGATAAAGGTCAAATGGGCTGGACTAAAGACGTCATGATCTTAATTCGTTCATTATAGAAATGTGTAGATCCAAGAAATGTTGACATTTTTTATATTTGTAGATAATAATCACAGAGTGATTCCCCATTTAAATGATAACTGATAAATGCAAGACAGATGAACAATTCATTGTAATTTAGTTATTTTATTTTGACATCGTCACACTCCCCCCTCCTTAAGAAAAGTCAGCCAATAGGGGAAAAGCGTCAAATCAGATGTCTTCAAATGTTTTTCTCATTAAATCCAAGAAACTCTTCCTCATCACTATCCTCGTTAAACATTTCTAACAATCGATGTTGTTGTTATGCCTCAAGTTCCTTTGCAGAGGGAAAGCAGGGTTTTAGCCTGGAAATGTGTACCACTCTTAAGTCTTCTCCAGTTTCCTCCAGGACGATTTCATAGTTCAAAATGTCCCAACCTTTGGACTATCCAGTAAGGCCCTTCCCATTTTGCAGCAATTTTTGTAGAGAAAAACTTCTCTGCCTTGGAATAAGGGTGAGTGCGCATCCAGACTCTGTCCATCTCCTCAAATCCAACTTCTCTCCGATGTTTGTCATAGTTGCGTTTTTGACATTTACGAGCTGTATGTAGTCTCTTCTCAACGTACTCTTTCATTTGATTTCATTCTGTCAATTTGTCATAGCAGGACTCATCAGGAGAAACATCTCGTTGTTGTAATAGCACATCTAGGGGTCCTCTGAGTGAGCGCTTGAGGTTTAACTCTGCTAGTGTTACTCCTGTGGACTCATGGACGGCAGAATTAAGAGCAAACCTGAACTCTGGTAGGAACTTGTCCCAATGTTTATGATTGTCACTGACATACGAGGCCACCATTGTTCTGAATGCATGGTTAATCCTTTCCGTGAGATTTGTCTGCGGATGGTATGCTGTTGTCATTTTGTGTCTGATGTTCCAATTTTTACAGAGTTCCTGGAACACAGAAGAGACAAACTTTGATCCTCGATCAGACAAGATGTAATTCGGGACCCCCCCATCGGGTAAGAATTTCTCTGATGAGTATCTGTGAGACAGTTTCAGCTGTGGATTTGCGCAGGCTGAAAAGCTCCACCCATCTAGAATAGTCCACAAAAACCATCAGAAAAACATTCCCAGATGAGCTCCTGGAAAATAGACCCATCAAATCCACTCCCAGCATTTCCCATGGTCGCTGTACAATGGTTTGCTGCAGGGTGCCAGGGAGTCGATGACATTCAGGCTTGTAACACTGACAAATGTGACAGTTTTGTACAAGCTCTTTGACATCTTGGTTCAAGTTAGGCCAATACACCATCACTTGCAATCTTTTGAAAGTTTTGAATCTGCCAAGATGACCAGCAAGAGGGCCTTCGTGAAGAGACTGGAGTACTTGGGTTTGGAGAGCTTTTGGTATGTATACTTGGTACACAATTTTGTGTGGAAACTGGGAAACTCTGTAGACTTTGTCCTCTTATATAGAACATTTTACAGAAGAATTAACAGGGATTTCTCCTGATTCTACCATTTGTTCGAACAGATGGTGAATGTCTGGCTCCGTCTGGTGTGCTTTCCAGATGTCATAATCGTTGATTGTCAGATCTTCCGTTGTTTCGGATTTCCCTTTTGACTTCAGAGATAGAGCGGTGGAGCAAGTCAGGAGGCCCTGTTCGTTAATGTCCACAGGGGCTCGGGACAAAGCATCAGGAACTGTATTATACTTCCCCTTCCTGTTTCCACAGTGAAGTTGAATTCCTGGAGTCGGAGTGCCCACCGAATTAGACGAGTGTTAGGTTTCTGGGTTTTAAAAACCCACATCAAGGAAGAGTGATCAGTGATGATGGTGAAGTATTTTCCCTCCAAGTAGTACCTCTTTTTTTCCGAGGGCCCACACGATTGCCAAACATTCTTGCTCAGTGGTCGTATAATTCCTTTCTGCCAGATTCAAGGTACGACTGGCAAATGCCAATACCTCCTCGGTGCCCAGTCCTGTTTGCTGCACCAGGACAGCTCCGATCAGTGATGATGGTGAAGTATTTTCCCTCCAAGTAGTACCTCTTTTTTTCCGAGGGCCCACACGATTGCCAAACATTCTTGCTCAGTGGTCGTATAATTCCTTTCTGCCAGATTCAAGGTACGACTGGCAAATGCCAATACCTCCTCGGTGCCCAGTCCTGTTTGCTGCACCAGGACAGCTCCTAAGCCAATCTCACTTGCATCAGTGTAGACAACGAATAGCAGATTTAAATTAGGATGTCCCAACACAGGTGAAGACACAAGGAGCCGTTTCAGAGCTTGAAAGGAAGCTTGACATTGTGAAGTCCAAAGGAACTTAGCACCTTTTCTCTTTCAGGCATTACAGTTTTGCCTATTGCTTGAACACTTTTTGCAAAACTTCGGCTCATTGTGTCAAAACTTTACACACAAGCACACAAGACACAACACTGGGAAATAAACCATTCACATCTATGTCGAATTGAAACTCTGCTATCAAAACCTAACAATCCTTTGTCAAAATGTCACTCCGATGACAAAATGATACACACTTGCATCATATGAATACACTTTCAGATTAACAGCAACACACTAGTGTACTTTATATAAAACACTGCAGTCTTTAATTTTCACTGTTTTTATTCAGTTCATCAGGTAGCATTCTGTGAAGCTCAATGCAACACTTACAGTTTTTGTTCTGTTTTTTTCCAACAAAGGTTTTCACAACAACCAAAAATGAAAGTACTGAAAGGTTACAAATGACATCAACTCAATACTGCACATCACAGTACAGTAAATGCAGTAATGCTAAAATAATACAAAAATAAAACACAAATTACACTACTGTAAATACAGAAAAACAGGCAAATCGTGCATGGGGGGGATTACAGATCCTGCCGTCTGTTTGGGTCTTGGCCACAGGATCTCATCAACGTTGCTCTAATATCATCTGAAATATTGTTCCGTGCATAGCCTCTTCGACCATGCCCTACTCCTCTCTCTCATTGTCTTCCTCTTCCTCTGCCTCTACCTCTTGCTCTCCCTGCCTCCATGCTTGCAAAGTTCTTAAAATGGCTCAACTGAGGCCAATTTGTGGTTGGCTGATTGGTGATCAATTTAGTAAGAAAGTGTTTTCAATCACCCAATGTGTTTTGTATTTTGAATAGATGTGTTTTCCCAATGGTACCCATGAGATTTCATTTATGAACGAAGTGTCTTATGTATGAAATAGTGTGTAGGAGCAAGTGTGTTGCAGAATTGCAACTGAAGTGCAAAGCAGCGCTTTTGTTTAAGGTATGGTTACACTGTGTTTAAGGTATAGAAACAAAAGCTTCAAGTTTTGTTACTTTGGTCTAAGCATGTGTCTATAGTGTTCAAGCAATAGGCTAAAAATGTAAGAGGTTCAGCCACTTGAGAAAAGTGTGGAACAAACCTATGATACCAACCAGCCATTCCTAAAAATCTCTGGACTTCCTTTATGTTCTTTGGCACAGGAAATTCTTGAACTGCTCTGTTTTTTTCTGGATCTGCCTTGATTCCTGTAGCAGTCACAATGTGGCCGAGAAACTTCAAAGAGGTACAAAAGAAATGTGTTTTCGTCATAATAACAGTCAGGTGGGCCTCTTTCAATTTATCCAAAACAACCTGGATGTCCTGGAAATGCTGTTCCATTGATGGAGAGCAGATAATTATATAGTCTAAATAGACTAAACAGTTCTTTCCCTGTAAGTCTCCCAGGACTCTCTCCATCAACCGTTGGAAGGTTGCTGGTGCATTAAGGCCAAAAGCCATGACCTTAAAATGGAATAGCACCTGACTGCATATGAAGGCAGTTTTATCCTGACTGTCCTCTTCCATTCGAACCTTCCAATATCCACGGTTCAGGTCAAGGGTGGAAAAAACGACAGTACCACTCAAGGACTCAAGAATTTCTTGGATTGTAGGAAACGGATAGGCATCTGACTGAGAGATTGAATTTACCTTCTGATAGTCCATACAGAAACGGTACCCACCAGTTTTCTTGGGAATCAGTACAACTGGGGAGGCCCATGCTGATGAGGAAGGCTCAATAACATCAGCAGCTAACATCTCATCGATGAGCTGTTTGATAATCTTCTGTTTTGTAGGAGAAACATGATAAGGCTTTTGTTTTATAGGAACATCTTGGTTAACAAATTCGGTGAGTCAAAACACTTGTTTTACCCAAAACATCTGTGCAAACATCACAGTTCTGTTTGAGTAGTGTTAGAAAATGTTATTTTCCTCGTTCTTCCAGGCAGGTGTTTTGGCATGCTACATGAAGATGGTTCTTCAGTTGTGGTAGCAGGGGGAAGAGCAGAAAAGAGAGCAAGAGGTAAAGAATTATACCAATCATGGAAGTGAGCATCATTTTTCAGAAAATAATATTTTTGATCAGGCTGAAACCAGTAGACATTGCTCCGGATGTCCATTTGCAGCCCACTGAAGAAAAGATAGTCTAAACCCAACACAACAGGAAAGGCAAGCATCTGTGAGGCAAGGCCAACTACGGGTAAGGTGATGGTTAATGTTTGTACTTCACCCCATCCTAAGGGTTGACAGGCTCCTCCATCAGCCAGATAAATAGGACCCTCAGTCCAAGGTCTGAGCTGTTGAGTCGGATAACCCAGGGTTGACCACAATTTCTCATTTAACAGTGTATATGAGGATCCTGTATCAACCAAAGCCTGGCCTTGCCAAGAATCAATATTTACAGGAACAATCAACTGCTGTGGTAGGGATGAAGAGAAAGGATGAGTAGGTGAACATACAGACGCCATACAAGTGACCATACTAACAGTAGGGTGGTTACCACGGTTACCTTTAACAGGATTTGAACTTTGCTGATCTTTATAGTTTTTGTTTTTACCACTCTGAGGACAAGAAGCCGGAGAGTGAGGGACCTTACACCGCCAACATAAGGGAGTTTTAGAGTCCTGTGGTACTGGAGCGGTTACTGGATTATTGGGCTGAACAGAAGCAGAACTAGTTACTCTGGGTTTCTAAGGTTTTTTCCGTTGTTCATATTGTAGCTGGTTTTCCTTATCCTTTTCCAGCTGTTGCCCAAGACGGACTAAAGTGTCAACAAAAGTAACTCCATTATTTCGAAGTTGACTTGCCATCTGAGGATTGATGTTCTTCAAGATCAGCTTAATGACTTAATCCTCTGCAATTTGTGGCTTCCAGCGTTTGCACAGAGCTCGGTACATGTAATCAAAATCTCTTATGCTCTCACCTTCCTGCTGTACACGTGTTCATACTCTCTCCGCTAACTCATCCTCATAGTCTTCTGACAAGAAAGCAGCAAGAAACTTGGATTCAAACTCCTGCCAAGTGGTTGTTTCAAGTCGAGCAACATCCCACCAGTCTCTAGCGGTTCCATGGAGCACATTCTGAAGTGTCGCTATTAATTCTTCATCTGAAAGGGGGTGGAGAGCCATAAAATCATAACATTTCTCCAGGAAAATCAAAGGATCCTCACAGTCTTCTAGTTGACCAAAGCAAGGAACCTGGATTTTAATGGGCTGTTTCCCCATAAAACGTCCTCTGCCTTCGGCGGTAGCAGATTCATGTATGGGATTAAACTCAGAATCACCCAGTCCATATTGAAATGTTGAATGGAGTCGCTGTAATCTGGTATTCACCACCGGAGTTTCCACCACAGTTGAAGGGGATGAAGACATAATTGTTTGCACAGATGCATTTGCTTTCACTGAACTCAGCTGCGATGACTTGAAAGCTTCCATGTCCAGAGCTAATTTATGAAAATGTTGCGTACACTGGTGAAGTTCATCCTGTAAATTGCTATTTGAACTCGTCTGAGAAATAAAAGTGTTTATTTGTTGAGTACATTGATCAGTGGCCTTTTGAATGAGATCCAGAGTGTTAGCCACTGGTTCCATGACAGTATTGAAATCCTTCAATACCTCTGTATGATGATTCTTTAGTCGCCAATGCAGCATGTTATTAAACTCCTTTCTGAAGTATTCAAACTGATTACTCATAAGCCGTTTTATTTCTGTTGTTTGTTTCGCCGATGCAGTGTCCACATTTAAAGTGAAAGTATCTACGGCATGTTTCAACTGACCAGTTTCAGTGGAAAAGGTGTCTTTCAGACTCTGGTATTGTTTGCTGGTCATTTCACTAAATTGCTGAAGTGTCAGAGTGTCCATGAATCCAGTTACTCCCAATGAGGGCTGAGAAAAAGGTGATAAAGGGGGTCTGAGATCAAAACTTCCTGTTAAGTCCATATCCAGCAGAGTATAATGAGATGAAGTTGCCTGAAATCCTTCCAATGAACTAGGAAGAAGGGATTGAGTTCCATCCTGTTCTAAAGTCATTACATCCATAAGATCCTCTTTAAAGGCCTCTGTTGGGGTTTGAATTTGATCTCCCTCTATTTCATAAGACTTGATCGGAGATGCAGCCATTTTGTTTGTAGAATTGGTTGTTGCGTTTTAGTCTTTTTGAATGATAAGGTGAATGTTCATTTTAGTGTGATTTCCTTCTCACAAGCTTAATATTTGGAGCCCCACGTTGGGTACCACTTTTATGTAACGTTTTCCCACTCTTTTTGTTTGGGTAATTTGCTGGGGTGCCAGACAGGATTTCTGTCAGTAATTAAGTTTCTAGTAGAGAAAACGTACAAAGATCTTGTGTAGTCAAATTTGTCTTACACAAAACCCATAACTTAATGAGATAAGGATTTTGCACCAGCAATCAATGCAATAATAAATCACCTTTCAATAGAAAACACAACTCATTCAACACAACAGGACACATAGAATTGCATTCAAAAATAGGCTACAAAGAGAGGGGGAAAATGAGTCCAGTTCAAAACCAAGCAGTAGTTCAAACAGTAAGCAATCCACAACAAATAGTTCAAATATTTAAAATATTATGAGAAAAGAAAAAAAAAGGAAGAAAAAAAATTAAATCCCCCTATCAAAAACAGTCAGCAGTCAAGTCAAACAGTCATCCACAGCGGTCTGAATTTTACTCACGACTCCTTTTTTTAATAGTCTGGTACACATTTCCCGGGACTTCTTAGGCGCTGGTATATACAAGGCTGGAGGCTCCCACTCCGTTATTCCAGTTCAGGTTTTGGAACTACAGGTTTTGGAACTACTCACTCGCATTGTTTCCCCCTGCAGCGTCTCAATGACTGTCTGCTAGTCACATAATGTCGATGATACTTTCCTTTGCCTAATCCGGGAAGAGCGATCACAGTAGAGCGCAGACGATAAGCACACTTTTGCCGCGGATAAAACAATAAATCACCGCGGGAGTCTTCAAGAGGATCTCCGCAAGGTATACTCAATGCCTCCCGGCTGCCGCCGCCATCTTGATGCGCGTCAGCCAGATAAAGGTAAAAAGGGTTGGACTAAAGAAGTCATGATCTTAATTCATTCATTATAGAAATGAATGTAGATCAAAGAAATGTTGACATTTTTTATATTTGTAGATAATGATCACAGAGTGATTTCCCATATAAATGATAACTGATAAATGCAAGACAGATGAACAATTCTTTGTAATTTAGTTATTTTATTTTGACATCGTCACAGAATGGAAACACGAATGACAAGCTAACCGCTAACGAATGCTACTGAAGCTGCACTCGCTGTTTTAGAATAAAAGCGAACAATCAAATTAATCAGATTAGTTTGATAGGTAATATCAGAAATATGGTGGTAATTAAGTTATATTTTATCCCTTTAAACAACAGAGAGTTATAATAAGATAGAGATTCAACAGAAAAGCAAAGCTACACGGAGCTACAATCACAAACCACTCAGCAGGACGGTACACAGGAAACAGGAGCGGTGGTATGAGGGAGAAATGTTTACAAAATGACATGAGTAAAACATAAGAAATACAGAAATAAAATGAATACAAACCCTTTCATAAAGCTCACAAAGCTTTAAATGTATTTAAAACAGTTAATTTATTTAAAGCAATAGTTTACCCAGATGTAAAAAATAAAATAAAAAATGGTCATCATTAAACTAATGAAAGCTGTTATGGCAATGTGTTTATTAGCAAACATTAACAAGCACATTATCTCACGTGTCTAACTCTTTGAATATAGATTAACTAATGATCCATTAAGCATTATATAAATGTTTAATGATTTATTAATGAAAGTTATTATAAAGTATTACCGGATGTTTTACTGGATATTGCTGACATTTGCCATGTTTCATTGGTTATATTTCATTTAATTTTGCTCCCAATATGCAGCAAATTAAAACCAGTAAAAGTGTGTCTGTAAAATCAAGCTAAAATATTGCCAGAAATGTGACCCTGGAGCACAATACCAGTCATAAGGGTCAATTTTTCGAAATTGAGATGTATACATATTACTAATCAAAAATTAAGTTTTTATATATTTACAGTAGGAAATGTACAAAATATCTTCATGGAACATGATCTTTACTTAATATCCTAATGATTTTTGGCATAAAAGAAAAATTTATAATTGTGACCCATACAATGTATTGTTGGCTATTGCTACAAATATACCCCAGCGACTTAACACTGCTTTTGTGCTCCAGGATCACAAATTGAGTGTCCCCAACTATGTCACAGTGTTTGTTGTGGTGACCTGGACTGGTCACTTGAGGGCGCTCTTCTGTTTTACGTTGTTTGTGTTAAACTCCATTTCCCATAGTCCCCTGCTCACTAATCCTGGTTGGTCCTCTTCCGTTGGCTGGTCCTGGCCCGCCATCCCTCCCCCTGGTCCGCCTCTATTCCACCTCCCTCCTGAACTTTTGTGTGTCTGGTGGAGCATCTGGTATCCGCTCCGTAGAGGGGGGGTAATGTCACAGTGTTTGTTGTGGTGACCTGGACTGGTCACTTGAGGGCGCTCTTCTGTTTTACGTTGTTTGTGTTAAACTCCATTTCCCATAGTCCCCTGCTCACTAATCCTGGTTTATCGGTAACACCTGTTCATCATTAACCCAGCTATATATATATCATGCCTTCTCTGTCTGTCATTGGCGTCTGGATTGTATTGTCTTCTTAGTTGGTGTTGTCGGTGTCGGGTTTTGGATTACCTTTTGCAACGTTTTTGTTCTGTTTTGTTCTGTTATTATTTTCAATAAACTGCACATGGAACTTACCTTGTTTCCTCCTGGCATTCCGTGACAAACTAAGCAAGCCTAACTGTGCCTAAATATAGGCCTAAACCTTTAAAACATTCCCTATTTAAATGAAAGTGAGGATGAACTTTTAACAATAATCTAATTTATTTTGAGCCTTCTGCAATTTATACTGTGCATACTTTCACACTCAACTACTGTACCAAAAATATACTGCATAATCAAAGTGTGCTTGTACATGTATCTGTCACAAATATATTCACCTAGTTTCTGTTTCAAGGACTTTTAACAACTTAAAAAGGTCAAACCAAGGGATGCAGGTTTGGCTGTTTAGCATGGCCCTCGATGGTGTGATTAGCTGAACATCTACAGGTTAAACCAAGAGCCCCACAGTGAAAGTGGTATTATTGCCTCAACACTGTACTATGATGCCTTGACTGTTTATATTCATAGAAACCAATGCAGGGCATAGCATTCAGTGACTGTTCAGTGTGACTAAAGCAAATGGCGTTCATTACACGTGTTTAAAGCAGTCTCATCCTGTGCAAACCTTCAGACCATTCAAATTATTTTGTTTGGTTGGCATCACCAAGGCCATGAGGGATTTTTGTTCATTTGACAAATTGACAGTGTTTAGCTATTGGTTAATATCGAAACTATTTAGCAACTTAGTCATTGTTTGAGTCTACTGTCATACTGTAAGGGTGGATTTACACTACATGTGCAGTTTACAGTCTCTGCAAAACAAATATAAATCTGATCTTCAGTTCCTTGCAGCAGGTCCCCTACAATCCACTGCAAACTCACATTCAGCTCAGTCCTGACGGATAAACTCAAGCCAGCACCCACCCAACGTTTATTCTAGCTGAAAACCCAGTTTCACTCATAAAAACATCAAATTCCAAAAGTTGCTAATGCCTTAATTAAACATTTGTGTCTTTCACAAAAAAATTTTTTTCACTTTTACTTCAGTATCAGTTTGTGGCATCCTCTCTGTGTCTGCTACAGTACATTCACGATGGATTTACTTCAACACTGAAAACCCACACATAAGGTACAGTCATCAGAGCACTGGCTCTCTCTATGAAATATCCCCACCTCCTCATCTGGGCCCTGTACTTTCTTCAGCTCTGTGACCAAACAGGGATTGCTGGTAGCTCTCAACAACACCTGCATGAATATGAGAACTAGAGCATTGACTGCTAGTTAAAGGTGAGCTAATGAGGCCAGTTGACGAAATGTTTCTGCGTGATGATGATGATGATGATGATGATGATGTTTTCATTAAAAAAGCTTGTCTTGTCTGGAGACCTTGCAGAGCTGAAACTGGAAAACATCAGCAACACTTAGCTCTGTTTCCTCATGAGCTATTCCAAGATGAATGTCAAGCTTCACGAAGTCTACAGAGAGGTTAACACTCCAAAATCCAAAAAACTGCTCCAAATCCACAGAAAAAAAAGGATCTTAAGCACACATGCCTGCAGTTTACTGTAATCATAAAAAGTGTTTCTATTTGGGACAAATAAAATCCAACATGCAGAATTAGATTTACTTCCAGTCTTCAACAAATGAAAGTGTCAAGTCAAGTTTGTTTGTGGTGATTTCTGTCCTGCGTGGAAAATACAGTACGTCCTGAAGCACGTTTAACATAAAAGTATGACCCTTCACAATTCTGGCCTGTGTACAAGTACTGTGTAAAAGATAAACAGGGAGTTATTTCCTTTAGTGAGAGATCTGTGTTTTGAAGACATCACAGTGTTTCCACTCATCAGGAACGTCACCTACCGAAGGCTGTATTACACAGAGTTTCAGGAAAGCATTGTAAGAAGTCGTGTCTGGCCTCAGCTGCACCTCTGAACGCTGAGCATCTCAAGGGCACCATTGAAAAACGGACCTTTTCTCTCCGTCTGTAGGTGGAAATGAGTCTCAACGCACTGACTGACATCACACATAAATAAAAATGCTATGCTGTCGAGTGTGTGTTTGACGTGTGGAGTTTCTGTGGGACTGCGTCTGGGCCTCAGGAGGAAAGAAACTGAGTGAAGAATAGAAAAGGCTTGATGGAAAGCCCGATAAACAGAGGACAATGAGGATGTGACTGTGTGACACATGCCAATTATATAATTAGGTATAAACGCTGATGAGAAAGGAATAAAACCGAAAGAGCAGACATTGCTGAAGCAGTGACTGTAGATTCATATACTGCTTTGATAGTATCATCATAGCAATAGTCACACCAAGACGTGTTTCCCAGAGAATACATGGACTGCTAAAGTGTGGTTGGAATTTGCTGTCAGTCACTTTCTTATGTCATCTGTGTAAATGTTAATTTTTGATATTAGCACAGCATAACACGTGATTGAAAACTCCTCATGTGTTATGCTTTCCAGTGAATTATTTGTAATGATTCACTGAAGCCATTATTAAAATGAATTGCTCATTGCCGTTCTGACGTGGTGTGGAATGATATTTATTTTTCGAGGCAGGTCATTATTTATTTATTTGCCGTTTGTTATTTTGTTCGCACAGCTGCGATTTCAGAGGAACATTTAAATACTGAAAGATGTTTCTATCCTAAAGCAAATTGAGATGTAATCAAGAACGTGTGCTCAATGAAGATGCCTGGTAAATTAAATGCGCAAATCAGTTTCAAAAAGGCCAAGCAATGGAGAAATATCCAGAGATGAGTTCAAAGTCATAAAACATTCAAGCTGGTCATTCAAAATATCTAAAAAAAAATCAGATGTTTTCTAAATGATCCGGCCAGCAGAGACCTGTAAAGCACATAGACTTACATCAGAGAGAAGCTGAGGGGGAAGTGAGGAGAGAGAGGAAACATTCTTCAAGTATGAGGAAATGTTACTGCTCTCCTCCCTCGCTCTTTCTTCCCCAGTCAATCAGGAGTTTTCAGAGCAGTGGAGGAGCAGCAGGAGGAGAGTGAAGCAGCATTCAGCATCAGCAGCTCTGCAGGTAAGACTCTCTCTGTGATCGTTTGATATTAACCCTCTCATGCATGAGTTCTTTAATCACAAGCTTCAGAATCTCCAGCATCTTTTACTTTTTCAAAATGCTTTATGAGAGAGTTGCACATCTGTCCATTGCAAAAAACAATGTAGCATATATTCAGAGTTAGTATAACCCTTTCACCAAACTTGTTGAATTTATTGTCTGATAAATAAAGAAAAAAGTTTTTTCTAAAGGCCTGTCGACTGTCACAGTAATCTTGTGAGCTGTGATGTATCCTCTTCTGAAGACTGGACTAAAGAGGTTCTGCTTACAATCACAATAAAAGCAGCGGTTTTCGTCCTGTCAGGGAAGAGTGGTCACATGATCTCTGACTATATAAATATATATATATATATATATATATATATATATATCACATCAGAATGTGCAGCCTATTACACTAGTGTCTGTCTGTCTGATATTAGTTCATGAAGGCAAATGATGATATGGGAAGCATAAATCATCAGGAGTGGGCTGATATTACATTTCTATATTTCTAGTATATATATTTCTATTTAGCTTTAATTTATTTTTATTTTTATTTCCGTTTTAGTTTTAGAATTGTTGGTACTTCAACTTCAACCTATTATTTCAATTATTTCCTAATTGATTTAACATTTTGTAAAGTTTTATAATCTAATATTTTTATTGTATTTAATTGTGACTAGGCAGCTCAAACACTAGAGCATGACGCTAGCAACACCGAGGTCATGGGTTTGATTCCCCGGCGATGTGTGAACTTGAATAAAATGTATACCTTAAATGCAGTGTTGCTTTGGATAAAAGCATATACAAAAAATATTTCAGTTAGCAGAAACCATTTTTAATAGTTTTTGTAAAAAAAAAAAAGTAACAACACTGTTACACACATTAAGTAATGACACATTTTTCAGATATATGTTTATGAAAAACTCTAGATAAGAGCTGCTTTTACAGCTGGTTTGGAAACAGTGTGTAGCATGGGATCAAGTGAACTACCACTGCACTCCAGCTGGAACCAGCACATTTATCTCTCTCTCCCCCAGAGGAACATTTCATTGCTCTCAGTTCAATCAAATCTCATTTAAAGATGAGGTCATTTTAGCTATAGTATTTTCACCTATCCCAGCTTAAACCCTCATCGATCTGTTTGTTTGAGCTTCCAGACATGGGGTGCATTTCCTAAAAGGGTAACACTTTATAATAGCTTTCATTAATAGATCATTAACAAACATTATGTAATGCTTAACGGATCATTAGTTCATATATATTCATATATCTAGAAATGTGAAATAATGTGCTTGTTAATGCTTACCAATAAATGTATTAAACATTACCTAATAATTAACACTTCATGTAAATTAAAATGCTTACAAATGTCATTAAACTTCTAATTCATATGATCATGCACATCTTCAAAATCTACAAGTGATTTTAACAGCTGTTATGCAATGATTAAAAGCTTGTGTTAATGCACAACACTTCTGCTGCTGTTGAGGTGTGACACGTTAAGTTAGGGACCGGTTTGGTGGGATGGCTAGGTTAAAGGTTAGTTAAGGGGTCAACAAGTATACAGGGGTCAATTTGATTACTATAAGGGAACACAATTCAATCTGTTTATATTGCATTGTTTTGATAAAGAAGTATTTTCTTGAAAATTAGTTTTTACCCTCCTGTTGATGTATGACTAAAGGAATACCCTGTTTAATGATGCACGATATCTTACTAATATAAGTGTTGAGGTGATAAAAACATGTTTTGCACCCAAATTACAATGTTAGCTAAACTTAACTAACCACTCTTTACATAAAGATTGTTAAAGTAGCTAATCGTCCAGTGCCAATAAAGATACTAAAACAATAATAAATGTTTATAATAATTTACAAATGATGAAGAGTCTCCACTTTAGACTGGGTACTGCAAAAACATGAACAAATTATTAATAAATGATTTGTAAAGATGTGAAAACAGAATTCAGGTCATTTGGGACACGTTTTGCCATCAAAATGACTGCTCATGAAGGTACTAATGATTAGTAATCGTTTATAAACATTTACAATTGATGAATAGTTTCCACTTTAGATTGGGTACTGCTGTACTTGTATTTGCTGTACTGCAAAAGCATGAACAAATGATTAATAAATGATATAAGATGTGCAAATAGTAGAAGTCAACACAACAAACAAAGACCATACAAACAAACAGCACATTTTATGCAGGACTGTTTCCTGGGAGAGTAGACTACAATGCCGGCTGTTCTGACTCACAGCCTGTAAGTACGTTTTTTATATTTAAAGAATTTGCCACTGACGATTCAAACGTGAGTTTTGAGCAGTGTAGAGTAGCACTTGTTGTTTGTCATTTCTCTGATCACAAATGCAGACATGGTTTATGTTTACGCAGCGCGATACGCAACACAGCAGCATCATATGACCCCTTTAACATGAATAGTTTGTGAAGTGCTATAAGCTATATTTTCACAACATTTGTACGTGTAAAAATGAGCTTTAGCTAATATGTGAACTGAAGTTTAATGACATTTGTAATCATTCAAAAGTACATTAACAAATAAGCTTGTAAATATTGTATAATTTCTGTAAAAATAATTTGTAGATTTTTAAAACGCATTAAAAGTGACATTTGTAAACATTAGCTAATGATCCGTTAAGCATTATATAATGTTTGTTAACGATTTATTAATGAAGCTTTTAATCATTGTAGACCATCTGTCATCTATCTTTTAAAAAATGCATGATCATATGAATTGAAAGTTGAATGACATTTGTAAGCATTTCAATTTAATTTTCAATTCATTTCAATTAAATAATGATCTGTTAATCATTTGGTAATGTTTAATACGTTCATTAGTTAACATTAACAAGCACATTATCTCATATTTCTAGATATGTGGAAATATATTAAGTAATGGTTAGTTAAACATTATATAATGTTTGTTAATGATTTATTAATGAAAGTTATTATAAAGTGTTACCCCTAAAAGCGCTACACCTGTGGTTAGAAGTTTCTTGTTAGTACTGTATGACATGCACTTGAACAGACCATGCTCTTTTAATGACATCAGTTGATGTTTTATTATTAAACTAACATGGCTCAAATGATGAATAAGTTACTGTGGTTTCAGGAAACACTGCCTAGCTATTTCATGCATCTAAGCACTAGAACTATTGTTCTGCTGATTTTTATGGGAAAGTAGCACTGAAACCAACCAATGAGATGAATTGAGGGCCAGACTATCGGAGAGAGCTGTTTTGGTAATAGTTGTACAGATACTGATATTTCAGTATCAGCTTTGTCTCAGATGCTGAGGAGCTCTCTGTACTCATTCCTTTATTTTCATTTACCACATACTTCTAGAGAAAAGTACAATGGTGCTTCCATGGTACGTTGATGTTATACACTGCCATAGTGCATGTCCAAAATGCCATAGTATGAAATAATGTCCACAAAACATGACATAAAAACTCAGTTCTGTAAAGTAACTCTGTTCTCACCTGGCAGTGCTGACCAGAACTGACTGACTGCTCAGTGGTATTTTCAGATATTTCAATGAAATTGTTCAATCTTAGCATGAAAGGATGTTTGCTTAGGTTGTGACATTTACTTTCTCTGGTTTGATCTGCCAGACAGACATTGGAGCGTCTGTGTCGCAGCTAGAGTCAACATGAAATCAAAGCTGAACCTATTTACTCTCATAATACACACTACTGCTCTCATTACGTGTCTTTCATCAAAAAAGTTTCTCTTTCATCAAAATTAATTTGGCACTGAAACTACTTTCAACAGTCCCTCTTATTATTTTTCACACCGTCCGTTCCACCCCAAAACTTGGAAGTAAAATGGCTTGCAAATGCGGTTTTTATGTTTATCTATCCTATATGGTGAATGTCTAATATGAATTCTGCATAACAAAACTGACTGAAATTCATATTTGTTTGAAACAGGAGGGACAGAGGCTTAAAGGGAAGAGGACACTGCAATGTTTTACATCACTCCAAGTCTAAGAGCCAACAGTGTATCAGCAAATACTGAATTGAAATTTTTCGAGTGCTGAACTGAGTAGAATAAAATACGTTGCCATTTACAAAACAAAACATCATTCATTCATTTGATTGTGTTCCTCTCTTTAAACATGGCATTAGTGTTGCCTTTCCTGCTTCTGCTTCTGCTTCTGCCAAGTCCTGCCCTCTCCAGTCAACATCTGCAGACAAGAGCTCAACGTGTCTCCAGAGACATCAAACCCCAGCCTATTAAACTTGTTATTTCGGACACATGTGCACAAGATGGGGCCACAGAGAGAGAGATAGACTTGGATCCTGATTCTCCTCTGGTCTTGACCCATCGAATCCGTCTGGTGCCAGGGCCAGGTTCAGCTTGTGGTCAGTGTGAGCTGGAATTCGCAGCCCTGCGTGAGCGTATTGAAAGACTGGAGAAGGAGGTGTCTGATCTGAGGGAGAAATGTGGAGGTCCAGAAGGATGCTGCAGCTCCCAGCAGAGCAAAGGTAAAGCCCTTCATGATGGTGACCAATTCCAGCCACACTCCAACCAGACCAGCTCTCACAAGCTTGTCAAAACTAGATCTGTAGTTTATCCTAAAGGATGTGTGTGCAGGATGTCTGGAATCTCTATCCTGACCAATCCTAAAGGATTTACTTATAGAGCATATTTAGGTCTGATCAAATCAGATCCTACTAGATAAACTAAAAGTAATAGTACTACTAGTAGTATCGGTTTGCTTTTCAGAATATAATTCCAAATGTATCTAGTAATAAATTAATTATCAGGGGATTCATAGAAAGTCCTTATTTATCCCATTTAAATCCTTCAGCATTTGTTCCAGATAATCCAGATAATTCCATAAGCAATCCAGTGCATTCAGTTTCTCATGCACAATCCTGCTTATTTCCAGGATGTATCTTTGATACTACTTCTACTACTACTAATAATAACAGAATAGAAAAGCAACATTTGCTGAATCTCATCTAACATTTCATACTGCAGTCCTGTTCTCAATCAATATATTTGTCTTGTTTTCTAGTATAAATTATTCAATATCCTTTTATTGGATAATTATTAGTAATATATGAAGAATATACCCAGTGGAATGCAAAAACGCATCCTATGTGAAAAGTCCCTAAGTGTGAATGGCTGAAGCTGCTCTAGTAAACACAACTGTTTCAGATACAGTATGACCATTGCTTCGATGATTAGATATACATTTGAACAATGTGAACAGCAAAATATGAACAGGAAAAAAATGTATGCACAACGGACTGTGAAAGGATGAATGTAGTTTTTTTTTTTTTTTGCTGAAAAAAAAAAGGACTGGGGCTCAATTTCAATTCAATTCAAGTTTATTTGTATAGCGCTTTACACGATACAAATCATTGCAAAGCAACTTTACAGCAAATTAAGTTTCTACAATATATTTAGTAGTAGCTTATCAGTGGTGACTGTCAGTTAATGTACATATGGCAGAAATGTACGGAAAAATCAATTAAAGACATAATCAAACAGACGATGAACACTATTAACAGCAATTATTATATGATGCAATCAAACTTATAGCAAAATGTGGTAGTTCTGTATGTTGTTTCAGGGTTGGCATCATCTGAGGTCCTCTGAGGGGTTGCATCATCTCTTCTCAGGTGTTCTGGATCCAGACTGAAGCTTGTGTGAATCCTAGTTACCACGGGATGTTAATCCCGTGGCAAAAGACAGAGAAACAAATACAAACATAATTAGCGTAGCTGCTGTTCCAACCAAGCAAAAATGATTTGTTTAACCCAAACTAACGAATAATAATGTGCATTTGATCAGATATAACTTCAGTATAAGATTATGAGATGCATTATTTGAATGCTTGGCCAAAGAGATGTGTCTTTAATCTAGATTTAAACAGAGAGAGTGTGTCTGAACCCCGAACGTTATCAGGAAGGCTATTCCAGAGTTTGGGAGCCAAATGCGAAAAAGCTCTACCTCCTTTAGTGGACTTTGCTATCCTAGGTACTACCAAAAGTCCAGAGTTTTGCGACCTTAGGGAGCGTGATGGATTGTAGCGTGGTAGAAGACTAGTTAGGTATGCAGGAGCTAACCCATTAAGGGCCTTATAGGCAAGTAATAATATTTTGTAACTGATACGGAACTTAACAGGTAGCCAGTGCAGAGACTGTAAAATTTGGGTAATATGATAATATTTTCTTGACCTGGTAAGGACTCTAGCCGCTGCATTTTGGACTACCTGTTGCTTGTTTATTGAAGATACAGGACAACCAGCAAGCAGTGCATTACAATAGTCCAGTCTAGAAGTCATGAATGCATGAACTAGCTTTTCTGCATCAGAAACAGGTAACATGTTGCATCAGAAACAGGTAGCTTGGCAATGTTTCTAAGATGGAAAAATGCTGTTTTTGTAACATGGGAAATATGATTTTCAAAGGACAAGTTGCTGTCTAATATAAAACCCAGATTTTTCATTTTTGGTCAATTCATCTCATTTTGGTTTTTGGTCATCCAATCATTTACATTTTTAACACACTCTGTTAGCTTAGATAATTTAGAAGTTTTATCTGGTCTTGTTGAGATATATACTTGAGTATCATCAGCATAACAGTGGACACTAATCCCGTCTTTTCTAATAATATTACCAAGGGACAACATGTACAGGTATATTGAAAATAGCAGAGGATCTAGGACAGATCCTTGTGGCACTCCATATTTTACTGGTGATAATTGAGATTGAGATAATTGACTCCCCGTTTAAATGAACAAAGTGGTAGCGATCGGACAGGTAGGATCTAAACCATCTTAAAGCCTGCCCTTGAACACCTGTATAGTTTTGTAATCGATCTATGAATATGTCATGATCATAGTGTCGAATGCAGCACTAAGGTCAAGTAAAACTAGCAATGAGATGCAGCCTTGGTCTGACGGAAGAAGCAAGTCTTTCTATGCTATGGTGGGGCCTGAAACCTGACTGAAGTTCTTCATAGAGATATTTTTTTTGCAGGAAGGAGCACAGTTGAGCAGACAAAACTTTTTCAAACATTTTAGACATAATTGGAAGATTTTAAATGGGTCTGTAATTTGCCAGTTTGCTGGGATCTTGTTGTAACCACCAGCTTGAATGGTTTTGGGACATGACCTAAAGACAACGACGAGTTAATAATATAATTAGTGCATATGACCTGTAAACTATATTCCAGTTAAACAGCATTGACTGAGAAAAATATTGAAAGCTCAGAAACCTCGAAACAGGTGATATTTCAGTGTTTTTGATAGATTTATGAAGTGAAGTAGTCATCCATGTTCCATGGATGACTACTTCAGTTCATAAATCTATCAAAAACCCTTAAAGTTTCTCATTTGCATTATTCAGATAAAATGGTTGTTCTCCCCATCCAGTCATTTCCCAATGGATAAAAACTCTCACCTTAGCTTTTATTCCACTCTGACACACAGTTAATGCACCGGTGGCCGATGTGACAGTATAATGAGTTCTTATTTCTCCACAGGTGCGGTCTGTACCACTGTTCGTCCCACGATCGACGAGTGTCCGGATGACTGCAGTGACCAGGGTCGCTGTGTAGATGGCAAATGTGTGTGTTTCCCAGGATTCAGTGGGCCTGACTGCAGCATGCCAGACTGCCCTGATGACTGCAGCAGCCGGGGCCGATGTGTGAACGGCCAGTGTGTGTGTGACCCAGGCTTTACCGGCCCTGAGTGCTCCTCCAGCACATGTCCTGATCTTGACCTGGTAAGGACTCTAGCCGCTGCATTTTGGACTACCTGTTGCTTGTTTATTGAAGATACAGGACAACCAGCAAGCAGTGCATTACAATAGTCCAGTCTAGAAGTCATGAATGCATGAACTAGCTTTTCTGCATCAGAAACAGGTAACATGTTGCATCAGAAACAGGTAGCTTGGCAATGTTTCTAAGATGGAAAAATGCTGTTTTTGTAACATGGGAAATATGATTTTCAAAGGACAAGTTGCTGTCTAATATAAAACCCAGATTTTTCATTTTTGGTCAATTCATCTCATTTTGGTTTTTGGTCATCCAATCATTTACATTTTTAACACACTCTGTTAGCTTAGATAATTTAGAAGTTTTATCTGGTCTTGTTGAGATATATACTTGAGTATCATCAGCATAACAGTGGACACTAATCCCGTCTTTTCTAATAATATTACCAAGGGACAACATGTACAGGTATATTGAAAATAGCAGAGGATCTAGGACAGATCCTTGTGGCACTCCATATTTTACTGGTGATAATTGAGATTGAGATAATTGACTCCCCGTTTAAATGAACAAAGTGGTAGCGATCGGACAGGTAGGATCTAAACCATCTTAAAGCCTGCCCTTGAACACCTGTATAGTTTTGTAATCGATCTATGAATATGTCATGATCATAGTGTCGAATGCAGCACTAAGGTCAAGTAAAACTAGCAATGAGATGCAGCCTTGGTCTGACGGAAGAAGCAAGTCTTTCTATGCTATGGTGGGGCCTGAAACCTGACTGAAGTTCTTCATAGAGATAATTTTTTTGCAGGAAGGAGCACAGTTGAGCAGACAAAACTTTTTCAAACATTTTAGACATAATTGGAAGATTTTAAATGGGTCTGTAATTTGCCAGTTTGCTGGGATCTTGTTGTAACCACCAGCTTGAATGGTTTTGGGACATGACCTAAAGACAACGACGAGTTAATAATATAATTAGTGCATATGACCTGTAAACTATATTCCAGTTAAACAGCATTGACTGAGAAAAATATTGAAAGCTCAGAAACCTCGAAACAGGTGATATTTCAGTGTTTTTGATAGATTTATGAAGTGAAGTAGTCATCCATGTTCCATGGATGACTACTTCAGTTCATAAATCTATCAAAAACCCTTAAAGTTTCTCATTTGCATTATTCAGATAAAATGGTTGTTCTCCCCATCCAGTCATTTCCCAATGGATAAAAACTCTCACCTTAGCTTTTATTCCACTCTGACACACAGTTAATGCACCGGTGGCCGATGTGACAGTATAATGAGTTCTTATTTCTCCACAGGTGCGGTCTGTACCACTGTTCGTCCCACGATCGACGAGTGTCCGGATGACTGCAGTGACCAGGGTCGCTGTGTAGATGGCAAATGTGTGTGTTTCCCAGGATTCAGTGGGCCTGACTGCAGCATGCCAGACTGCCCTGATGACTGCAGCAGCCGGGGCCGATGTGTGAACGGCCAGTGTGTGTGTGACCCAGGCTTTACCGGCCCTGAGTGCTCCTCCAGCACATGTCCTGATAACTGCAACGACAGGGGCCGCTGCGTGAACGGCAGGTGCGTGTGTGACGCTGGCTTTACCGGGCCTAACTGCGGGATACGGGGCTGTCCGGATAACTGTAACAACCGGGGCCGCTGTGTGAATGGAAAATGCGTGTGTGACTCAGGATTCACTGGTCAGGACTGCTCAGAGATGTCCTGCCCGAGGAAGTGTAATGGCAGGGGCCGCTGTGTGAGCGGACAGTGCGTGTGTGATCCTGGCTTCTCTGGGCCGGACTGCTCTGTAGAAACATGTCCTAATAACTGCAGCAATCGTGGACAGTGTGTAAACGGGAAGTGTGTCTGTGAGAGTAGCTTTACGAGCCCCGACTGTTCATCCAGATCTTGTCCTGGAGACTGCAGTAACCACGGCAGATGCGTCGACGGCCGGTGCGTGTGTGATAGCAGTTTTACTGGACCAGACTGTTCGTCCAAGACTTGTCCCAATGACTGCAATACCAAAGGCAGATGTGTGAATGGGAAATGTGTCTGTGATGTGGGCTTCTCCGGTCAGGACTGCTCCACCAAAACCTGCCCCAACAACTGCAGTAACAAGGGCCGCTGCGTGAGGGGCCGCTGTGTGTGTCGTCGTGGTTTCTCGGGGCCCGACTGCAGAGAATGTCAGTCTGGGTTTACAGGGGAAAACTGTGACACTGGTGAGTGATGCTGCATTCAATCACAAGTCATTCTGCAGCCCCTATGAAAGATTGTTGAGGGCCCCTTGTTGAGAACCCTTGCACTATAGAACATGAAAAAGTCTCATATTGTGTTGTTGGGGGGGGGGATGTATTATTATTTTCACCTTCAAATTAAAAATTGGCACCAAACTTCTGTCCCATGTAATTGTAATTACCATTGTAATTGTCCCATGCCCACAGAACCGTACATAGGAAAGCACACAGACAGAACATTAAGCACAGCAGAAACTCCAATCTTCTGCCCAACTTTCCAAATTTGCACTCATGTTTATGCTAATAACTTGTAATTACCATTGTAATTGTCCCATGCCCACAGAACCGTACATAGGAAAGCACACAGACAGAACATTAAGCACAGCAGAGTTGGACACTCAAACTCCAATCTTCTGCCCAACTTTCCAAATTTGCACTCATGTTTATGCTAATAACTTTTGAAAATTCTTTATTCCAGCTGTTTTAGTCACGCTGTTCTTAAATAACACACTAATTAATGAATGTGCATGTGAGGCTGCTTAAAGAACTTGAACCAGACTTATGTGATCCATCTTATGGATATCGTGCATTCATTTGTAACTTGAAGGAGCAAGGCTTCTGGTGTCATCCCCTTCCAGTTATTTGAGCTGTTAAAAAATTATATATATATATATATATATAATCAATTTGGTATGCTGCTTCATATTTCAAATTATATTATCTATCATATTATTTTTATTTATTAACTGATGATCCGATTTTCACCAGATTCCATTCGAATCATCTTCAGACCATGCTGGCAAAAAGTTCTTGATTTCATGTTGATGACATGATGCCAAACTGCATCAGACTGTATCTCTGAAATGGTGTGGCATATTAACACAAGCTTTATGTGTGTCAGTCACCTCACACTGACCACACCACATCAGTTTGATAACATCGCCACCTATTGGTAAAAAATGATAAGCAATTAAATCACATAACAATTGGCTGTTTTTTGCAATTAATTGCTGCTTGCAGCTATTGTGTATTTATAATTATTTTCATCTTACTTTATATGCAACACATACATCTATAATAACATCTCAAAAATACGTTTTAGTCATTCATGACCCTTTAAGAGTGTCAAGCCATATTTTGGAACCTATTCATGGAAAGTGACAGCCATATCAGATTTTTACAGCTTCGTACTATGTCTACTTTTTCCACTGGGTAGGATCAGATGGTATAACAGTTCTACAGATACAGACACTTTAAATAGCATCTTTATATTCCATTTGGAGTTGTTTAAATAGTCTACACATATGGTAACACGCCAACATTATATGTTGTATTGCCCTAAGTGTTCACTGTCTTTATGAGTGCTCTTGGTGAGTGAATACAGCAGTGGGTCAGCAGTACTCAGACATACAGCACTGCAGTTATTGTTTCAAGTAGAAACAGCTGGGTTTAAATAGGAGAGTGTGCTTGAATCTGTTTCATCTTCTGTCCAGCAGTGGCGGGCGTCTCGCGTCTCAGTACCAGGGACATCACTGAGTCATCTGTCGCTCTGTCCTGGACTCCACCTGCTGTGCAGTACAACACCTACCACATCTCCTTCACCAGCAGGGCAAGTACAGTCATCCGCATGCACTACCACACATCTGCAACAACATTACACAAATGCATTATGATACATTGCATGATAAGCATAATAAGCACTTATTTCATTATCAGCTCTTCAAAAGGACAGATGGGTGAACAATAGCAGTAGATGTTCAACCCGGGAACACATGAGGTCACTTCCATGCTGCCCTGACAGGACAAAGACTTCTCGTAATTTTGAGTAAATCTCATGAAAACTGTCAGGAACATATTCCACCCCAAAACAAACAAGTATAATTATAGTTTGAATAAAGAAAATGAATCATATTATTGATAATCATTACACATCTTACACATTATCATTCATTTCTGCCTTTATTGGGACAGACCAGTGTAAATAATGGAGAGGAAGCAAAGTGGAAGAGCGAGAGAGAGATGAGGGACGGGATTGAGAAAGGACGATGAGTGGCAATGTAACTGCACTACATGTCAGAGACATATACTGCCATGAGACTATCAGCTCCCGTGTTTGCTCTCTTATTAGCAGTGGCATGAGCTCAGACCCTTCAAACACTTCAGAGATGGAGTGAACAGGATTTCACACTTTCAGTAAAACCCTTATGCATTTAACAATAAAATATACAATGCCAACATAGTGGAATGTGAAAATGATAGATTATTTCAAATGTAGTATTATTTCAATTAATTATTGAATTAATAATTTAAGAATTTATACATTTTAGTAACATTTGATGAGTAGCCTTTGGTTTATGTTGATTTAAAATAAATTAATTAATTAATTTAACCGTAAATGAGAATCACCCACTTTTTCCCCTCTTCTGAGATCAGATACAGAAAAGCATTTAACAACTCCCACAGCAGCCCAAACTTAAATCTGGCTCAGTGTGTTTTCCAAAGGAAAAACAAATACATTTTTACACAGACATAAAATGAGCCCAATCTGGCAGTGGAAAAACAAGCTATTTGCTTTGGATAGAAGCCTTGTTTTGATTTACAGCCCTCTGAATGTTTAGTGCCCATCTCTCCCTCAGCAACCATCTCAGTGTTACTGAAACCATATCAATCGCCCATCTCTACGAGTGATTATATAAAGTCAAGTTTTGTTAGGGAGCTTCTGAGCGTTATTAGACGTTTCATTTCTGGACCAGGAAGAGGGAGGCTTTTGCAGGAGAGCCGAGGGAGCTAGACTGAGATGAGGCTAATTATTACAGCATTTATGCTGCAGCACAGGTTTGATTCATGAGTGCAGGCAGTTTAAGAGCACTGGAAAGACATTGGTTATTAGTTTTGAATTTACTTATTTTTTTTTTTAGTTTGATTTATTATCAGTTCAGTTTTTATTTCAAAGACATGTTTGTATTTGGATAGCTTGTAATCTTGCTCAGTAATTCACCTGTGCTCTTGTGATGTTAAGTGCTCAGGTACGAGCCCTGTGAGTCACGATAAAAGAGCTCAAAGACTTGTAGAAGCAAGATAAAATGCATATACAGTATATTTTTACAGCACATTTGCTTTTGTTAACACTATCAGTTAGGTTTAGGGGTGGGTTTAGTGTAACTGCTACGCTATTTTCACACATGATAGAGCAAGTTCGTCTTTGCAGAAAATTTTATTCACTTTGAAAGTGCAAGAAGGAAGGTAGAAATATCACAACAGCCTCAACCAGAAATTTTGCCACAGTTGACCATTTTAGTGACCACTCTTACACTGCCAACAGTGCAGACTTGTTCTTCTTTCACCAAGATTCTTTTGTTAATGTCTTACTAAAAAAGAAAGTTCAGCCTCCGCCCTGAAAACACATCACAAT
Organism: Sinocyclocheilus grahami; assembly: GCF_001515645.1. NCBI lineage: Eukaryota > Metazoa > Chordata > Actinopteri > Cypriniformes > Cyprinidae > Sinocyclocheilus > Sinocyclocheilus grahami. The sequence goes on from NW_015506295.1 coordinate 281,490, forward strand.
GCATGCCTAAATTGAACAAATATACAAAATTGTGTTGTAAATATCCCTTCATATTAAACCACTGTAGTACCACGTCTGAATTGCAACAGTATCTTTGCTAGGAAAACCCCTACTTATAATTGTAATGGAATTACCATACAGGCTTTCTTAACTGAGGGGTTTGTTGCAACCAGCTGCTGGACTACAGTGATGTTTCAGCTCAGTTTGATGGCCTGTTTCTGTCAGCAGTTTTTCATTAAGAAACATATGCTATCAATCTGCTGTGGGGTGGTGATGTAAGCACTATCAACGAGGGACTGCAGCAGGCTCATCAGATGCTTCAGGAATGAAATATGATGATGCTGTAATCTCTGAAATATCCTGACATGCTGAAACTCTTATTTTCGCATGCGACAGTATTTGAATCATTTCAGTCTAATCCGCTGCTCTCAGACAGCTTCCTAAAAAGTTTAAAAGCCCAAAAAAGAGCACAAGAGGAGAAGTCTAATAATCATGTAAAGTCAAGTCATCTTATTTCAATAGCGGTTCAAAGTTCAGTTTAATCAATCAGTTCAGCACAATGAACGTCCTTCTTGTTTCTGGCTTTATTGGGACAGACTAGTGTAGATAATGGAGAGGAAGCAAAGTGGAAGAGAGAGAGAGATGAGGGACAGGATTGAGAAAGGACGATGAGTGGCACTAGAACATGAAACATGACATCACTGAATCTTCAATGAACTGACTTTAGCTGGAAAAATAACTCTTTGTTATTGTCTTCTTGCATTACTGACAAACTAAGTTCCTGTGTGACGCTATAAAGCTGCTTTATAGTTTTGTATAATGCGCTATATAAATAAAGGTGACTTGACTTAACTTGGTTCTTTCCCAGCTGGTCCTGGCATGACGTGGCATAGTCATGGCCTTCCCTTTAAGGGCTGTGTTGTGGTCATTCCTGGGTGCAGATCCAAAATCAGGTCTGGGTACAAGCTGGATTTGGCTGACTATGATAATGTTGGTATAAGGATGTTATGGGAAGTGTTCCCGGTTCAAGTTGACCTAATTAATGCAGCCCAACAATCCTTTAACAGATTTGAATGATAGAAATGTGATAGTGTGTTATGTGTAAGACAGGTTAAAGAGATGGGTCTTTGATCTAGATTTAAACTGCAAGAGTGTGTCTGCCTCCCGAACAATGCTAGGTAGATTGTGCCAGAGTTTGAGTGCTAGATAAAGGATTTTCTGCTTGCAGTCCCATTCCAGGCTTTATAAGTAATCTGCAAGATTTTAAAATGTATAGAATGTTTAATAGGGAGGCAGTGTAGTCTTGATAGAACCGGGCTATCTTCTTCCGAGTCATTCTTCCTTGTTATAATGAGAACTCTAGCTGTTGCATCTTGGAAAATCTAGAGTTTATATAGTTTATAGTATAGTACATTGGTGCCTAATTGCTTATCGACCAATAATAGAAATGTATTGGTGTCACTCGATATTGAATATATATCAGCTAGTAATGGATTAGCCCATGGATTTAATTGCCCAGGCTAATTTCTTCTATTTGTACGTGAGGTTATCCTTAGGCCCTGTCCACAAGAACACGGTTATTTTTAAACCGCAGCTTTTTCTACGTGGTTTGGCCGTTTGTCCACACGCAAACGCTGCACCAGGTCACTGAAACCGAACATTTGTAAAAACTCCTGCCAGGGTGAAGATTTTAAAAAATGCCTGTTGCAGTGCGCTGTTATCTCCGCCTACTGGAAACTTTTTCAGGCTTCTGATTGGCCAACATGGCTTTACGGTTCAGATTATATCGCCACCTGTTGGTTTGGCATGCACTTGACAGTGCTTCATAGCATGCGTTTGCATTTTCATGTGGACGGAGATTTTTTTTAAAAAAAGGAAGAATGAAAAACTCCCCGTATAAAAATACTCGTGTATGTGTGGACATGGCCTTAGATTATCCATGGTCATCTAATGCTAAATGTAAGTTTATCATTAAATACACTAATAATTTAATAACACTGTTAAATTAACCTCATGGCCAACATGGCTTTACGGTTCAGATTATATCGCCACCTGTTGGTTTGGCATGCACTTGACAGTGCTTCATAGCATGCGTTTGCATTTTCATGTGGACGGAGATTTTTTTTAAAAAAAAGGAAGAATGAAAAACTCCCCGTATAAAAATACTCGTGTATGTGTGGACATGGCCTTAGATTATCCATGGTCATCTAATGCTAAATGTAAGTTTATCATTAAATACACTAATAATTTAATAACACTGTTAAATTAACCTCATACCAACCCTCTGTTTGCCTAGAAAGAGACCCTATAGCAACCCATCCATTGGGGAGCATGCTACATAGAAACGATTCAGAGTCAGATCGGAAGCAGCCACAGAGCAATGGGCAGAAAGGAAACTTCCTTGTCAAGCTCGTCCACTGGTTCTATCAGCAATCCCCAATGACCAAAAGCAGCCATGCTGCCTCAGCAGCCGCGGGGTCTGAATCACAAGTTGCAGATGCTTAACTCTCATTCTTCACAAAGAGAGCCAACAGAGCCATAGCTCAGAGCTTGTGTGCATCTCTAGCCATAATGAAACACAGCAATGCAGAACTTGCATATGCTCACATTGTTACAAACAACTTCTTTACACGCACACACAGACAAAGCAGCTTCCTGAAGACAAAGAAGCTGGGGATTTCATGACCTAGCTACCCTTTTAGGGCATTGCTTGCGCATCATGCTCCATCATGTGACTGCCTTCAGCCAACTGAGTTGGCACACATGCTTCAGACACCAAAAACATGCTTCATGCTTCAGACACCGAGGCGTTCCCATAGCATCAATGTCGTAATGCAGCGCCTCGTTTCCTCGAAAGGGAAAGGAATCTGTTTAATCAATATCAATAATAATGGCAATCTGTTTTCAGATAATTTTTATACTTAGACTTTAATCGTTTGAGCTGTTCGTCACTTTTGTTTGAGGGGAAAGATAACATTTTTGGGTTTAGTCAGTATAGGCTACAATGTAAATTATTTCTAGGTCACTAATCAAATAACCAAATTAGTGCCACTGATCATGGGGAAATGCCAAGAAATTCTAAAACTGATGTACATTTTTCAGTTCAAATGTACACTGAGATCATGTATAATGTTTTACTAAATTACAAAATTATATCATATTTTTATTAATGGTCCCACTGTACTCTCCTTAAATGTGGCTCTCTATGTTTGTTTTTTTTCCTCCCAAAAAAAGTGTAGTTATTTTGTTTTGGAGCTTTGATTCCCACAGAAGAACTTTGAGAATCTTCCACATCCTTGACCAAACAAAGATCAGCGAACACACCTACAACAATAATTTTATTTTGAATTTTTTTTGCTAGACTTTGGTCACTGGTCTCATGTTCACGTGTTATAACATACCAGACAGAAAGCAAAAGGAAATGCTGTAAAGATCTCATGTTTCAGCAGTGTACAGATATTTTAGAAAATGATATTAATGGCAGTTACATTAAAAAAGATACAGAGGAGCCACTGAGACAATGAAAAGGGCACATTTTTTCACACAAAACATGAATGAGTGGGTGTAAGAACAACGGAGAGTACAAGAAGGAAAGTAGGCAGAAACAACATACAAGAGAGTATCAGATTAATCAAAGGATTAAAGAGGAAGAATATGACGATGGGCAGAGAAAGTTCAGTCAGATTATTGGAGACAGGGCTGAGAAAATGCAGTGAAAGACAGAAATCCATCAGCAGCTACAGAGAAGGGGAGCAGCAGAGAGAAAGAGAGACAGATGTGAGATGCGTGTTGCTATGAAAGGCATAAACATGGTCAAAAACACACAGCAGCCAGAGACATGACCTCACAGAACAGCTGCTGTGACACGCTGGAGACGGCAGGAGGACAATACCAATAACACAAGATATGCAGTCGGTCCTCTTCATTGATAAAGAACTAACAGAGGCAGAAAGACATCAGTAAAGTACACAGTTGTGATGTTTTCTTTAGATACGTTGTAGAAAGATTATCTCTCAGCAGGGCCCAATAAAAAAAATTTTAAGAAACAAAAACTCAAGGAGACCGGAGAGCACCACACAACACCACACAATTGGCATAGTGAATTTAGGGCTAATAAAGTGCTGGAGAGAGGCCTTTCCAATATATGAGATAAATGGCCCTCTAGTGTTCATTCTGTCATGTGTAAAATACTGGCTGTCTAATAATGAATGTCTTACTGAAACTGAAGTCAGGAATTACCAGCAGGAAACTCATTACTCTCTTTAAGCCATGACGTTCTGATATTGTGTCAATTACAGGCAGAATCATTATGGTGAAAGAATCTGTCATTGTTCGAAAGAAGTTGTAATTGTGAAGGCCGGCTGTACAATTTAGTTCAGAGATATTTTGGATAGTGTTGATAAAGAACAGCAGTAAAGCCAGAAAACACTGTTCATTTAGCTGATTTTAAAGACTTGTGCAACCAAACTACCACCTAGCAATTCCCTGGCAACCATTCACAACACCATAACAACTATAAAGCAATGGCCTGGCAACCCTTCATAACAGCCTAACAGCAAACACGTTTTGAACTGTAAAGCCAACCACATTTTATTCAGAAAATGAATTTGCAGTCAATCTAGTCATGTTCATGTGTGTAGATTTAAATGGAGATTTGGAAGGGATGCTATTGGTGATATTGAACTTTTATTGACTGATCATCAAAGTGTCAATAGTGTATAAACTACAGGTGCATCTCAATAAATTAGAATGTCATGGAAAAGTTCATTTATTTCAGTAATTCAACTCAAATTGTGAAACTCGTGTATTAAATAAATTCAATGCACACAGACTGAAGTATTAACCATAGCACTGTATTTCAATAGTCCACTTTAGACATTCTACTGACTATAAGTAACTTTGCAACTACATGTCAACTAGTAGACATTAGAGTATCAGTAGACTGTCTGATTAATATCTGCTAACACTTTATTTTGATGGTCGCTCAACAGATGTTTTGCTGACTTTAAATTTATGCCAACTTATTGTACTAATCCTAAATCTAACCTAACAGTCTACTAATACTCAGATGAGAGTTAGTTAACATATAGTTGCAAAGTTACTTGCAGTTAGTATAATGTCTAAAGTGGACTATCAAAATAAACTGTAATCTTATTTTACAATTTGGCAAATCCACATGAATTCATCATATTCTTTGAGGGTTAAGTTTATGGGTGGAGCTTCATGGTTCGTGGTTTTACCTACAGATGGTTTTCATACAAGTCAGACTGTACAAATTCATATAAAATTGCCAACTCATGCAACACTATCAAATTCTCATGACCAGGTTGAAACAGAATATAAATTAAGTGACTCTAATGGTTTCTGTTTCATCACAGCAGTAAATAAACACAAACAGAATGAAAATTAGTGTCTATTGTAGATATCCACTTTATATAAAAAAGACTCAGTACATCACAACATGCTCATGTTACAAGCAAACATGAATATCAGAGCAATTAACATTTAGCATTTGGTTTGGGTATGTGCAATTAAAGTCATGTGGACGCACTGATTTTTACAGTATTCTCTCCACAGAAAGAAACGGATCAGAAAATAAGCTCCAAAATCAATGGCAGACTGAGCACCTACACTCAGATTGGACTGGCCGCTGGACAGGAGTATACAGTCAGCATCACAGGAGAGAAAGAGGGCATTATGGGAACAGAGAGCACAGCAGAATTCACCACATGTGAGTCTAACATGATCGTAAGAACCAGTAGCCTTGTGTTTTGTAGATTGCTAGTATTTGTATATTGCCAGTATGTTTTTAACAAGTCCTGGATTCATTTTTGGACAGTGATCTCTGGCCCAAAAGACTTGCAAGTTGTGAAGACATCCACTACATCAGTCATTGTCCAATGGGAGAAGGCACAGGGGGAGATTGACAGGTACGTCCTCTCCATTGCACCCAATCAGACAGATGGACCAAGCAGACTTCCAGAGATGAACCTGCCGCCAGAGAGGGATTCAGCCCAGATCGACAGCTTGGAGCCGGGCCGCTTGTATAACATCTCATTAGTGGCGGAGAAAGATAGCATCCGGAGTCTGCCAGCAACCGCACAGGCAACTCCTGGTGAGTTCTCATGAAGATGATTTACAGCATGCAACTGAACAAAAATTCTTATTAGCTCTTCAAGCTCATAAAATCATGTGGACCATGGCTTTAAATTTGTTACAGTTAAGAGCAAAATGTCTTTAACATGAGCAGGTATAGTCAGCTGTGGAGTGTCTGCTGTAACACACTATGTAATACTGGAACAAGCATGAGTAGGCCTGTTTGCCTCTGAGAAGACCATAGTAATTAGGGTCGATACTATGTCACCTTTTCTAAGCTTTGATATTTTAAAGAGAAGTAACAGTGAAATCCCTTAAGGAGGTCGTTCAGTAGAAATGCAAGAGAAAAACGTAATTTATCAGTAATTTAAAGTACTTTTGGTGCAGACTAATGTGTCAGGGAATGACAAAATGTTAAACATCCGGTCATCTCATTTCAATGTTTAGTTTGCAAAGTAACCAGTGCTTAATAAATGAATAATTGGCAGATCAACATGGAAATTAAAAGGCATTTTGACCGATACTGATCATACAAATTCAGCTTTCCTGCAACATAAGATGACGTCACTAAACAGTGATGGACACAGCCTATAAGAGCACTACAGAAACTACAGCCTAGTGTATTATTCTGTCACCTATATAGCTACAGGCCTATATTTATCTACAAATATGATATATAATGTAGTATGAAATAAAAATAAATATCAATATCACAAATAAAATATGTCCTCTCTCCCTTAAAGATAAAAACACACATTTTCACATGTGCAATCATGTTAAAAATCACATGTGAATTTCATGTGGTTTTTCTGTAAGAGAGCGAGAGTACATATTTTATTTGAGAGTTTATACAACATTAGATATCATATTTATCACTTTACCTTAGAAATAATTTTTGCCACTTTCAACTCATCAATCATGATGTTGTAAACCACTAGTTTGTCTCATCCACGTTCACCTGTACACAATAAACATTCCTTTATATTTCTTGCAATAGCCTTTAAAAACTCCTGATCGGTCGTTCTGTTACTGGTTGTTCCCACATTTACAGTGACACCTTGGATGGAGTTCTTTTGTGCTGCCCTCTGGCTTATTACTGTGTGTTGCCAAGGCTGGCATAGCAAACACTCACATTAGTCATGGATTTGTGCACATAATTTATCGTGGATTCTGTTTTTTTGGAGTTCATTTGATAATTGGTGATGTAAGTGCATTTTGAATCTCACGAGAGAAGAGACGGTCCTCTGTGCTTCTCTGTGTGCAAGCTTCATGTGTTTACGTCACTCTTCACAATGTGCTGACCAGGGCTGTTTCCTCTGGAGGCAAGAGGTCATATTTCTAAAAATCTTCATCTGCATTCATCTGAAGAATGAAACTTTAAACATCTGGGGGCAAGAAAAGATGACAGAATTTTCATTTATGAAAATAAGTATCCCTTTAAGAAAGCTGATTGGTCAAAATTGTATGCATTGACAGCAAAAAGCAAGTTGTAACCTTCAAAAACATCTGCAATTATTAACATACTATCTAATGTATGCCTGCTTTGTCAAGTCAAGTCATATCACCTTTATTAATATAGTGCTTTATACAATACAGATTGTGTCAAAGCAGCTTTACAATGTTAAACAGGAAAACAGTTTTTCAGTTAAAGTCGGTTCATCGTTGATTCAGTGATGTCATCATCCAGCTCAGTTCGGTTTTCTTCAAACAGCATTTGTGCAGTCAAGTCAACAACGTTGCCAGAAATTGTGTCCCCAACTAAACAAGCCAAAGGTGACAGCGGCAAGAAACCAAAACTACCATCAGTAACAAAAAAGGAGAAAAAAACCTTGGGAGAAACCAGGCTCAGTTGGGGGCCAGTTCAAACCAAAACTACCATCAGTAACAAAAAATAAGAAAAAAACCTTGGGAGAAACCAGGCTCAGTTGGGGGCCAGTTCTCCTCTGGCCAGATGAAACCAGCATGGTGTGGTTTAATTCCAGGCTGCAATGCCAGTCAGAATTGTGCAGAGGACTCGTTTGGTTCCTGTGGTCTCGTGCCGATGGCCAACGAGGTCTTCGCTGGGAATGCCATTCATCTTACGATGTAGCAAGTATATCGGGTGTTATGGGAAGTGTTCCCGGTTCCGGTTGACCTAATTAATGCAGCCTAACAATCCTTTGACGGATTTGAATATTAGAAATGTGTTAGTGTGTTATGTGTGTGCCAAGTTAAAGAGATGGGTCTTTAATCTAGATTTAAACTGACAGTGTGTCTGCCTCCCGAACAATGTTAGGTAGGTTATTCCAGAGTTTGGGCACTAAATAGGAAAAGGATCTGCCGCCCGCAGTTGATTTTGATATTCTAGGTATTATCAAATAGCCAGAGTTTTGAGAACACAGCGGACGTGGAGGACTATAATGTGATATGAGCTTGCTCAAGTACTGAGGAGCTAAACCATTCATGGCTTTATAAGTAATTAGCAGGATTTTAAAATCTACACGATGTTCAATAGGGAGCCAGTGCAGTGTTGACAGAACCGGGCTAATATGGTCATACTTCCTGGTTCTAGTAAGAACTCTAGCTGCTGCATTTTGGACCAGCTGGAGTTTATTTATTAAGCGTGCAGAACAACCACCCAATAAAGCATTACAATAATCTAACCTTGAGGTCATGAACGCATGAATTAACGTTTCTGCATTTGACATTGAGAGCAAAGGTCATAATTCAGATATATTTTTAAGATGGAAAAATGCAGTTTTACAAATGCTAGAAACATGGTTTTCAAAGGAAAGATTGCTATCAAATAGCACACCTAGGTTCCTAACTGATGACGAGGAATGAACAGAGCAGCCATCAAGTGTAAGACAAGTGTTGCAGGTTATTACATGCGGAGGTTTTTGGTCCAATAATTAACACCTCAGTTTTTTTCAGATTTTAGCAGTAGGAAATTACTAGTCGTCCAGTTTTCTTTATCAACTATCAATTCCATTAGTTTTGCGAATTGGTAAGTTTCGTGGGACTGCGAAGAAATATAGAGCTGAGTGTCATCACGAACGATATGATACCTCTTCATTCTTCATTAATTTTCACCAGACACTGTGTCTGACATTTTATTTATTTTTTTATTTTTTTTTATTTTATCAGACACTGGACATTTTTCACAATCAAAAACTGGTATTTACTGTTTAATGAAAATGCTGATATTAGGTAGGATTTGCATGCTAAGCATAAGTAGTACCAGGTGCATGCACCAGGTAATGAGACTACAAGGAAAAGTCATCATAGTAAGTCAATTAACTAATTTATAGCCACCAGATGATGTGAATTTAAGTGAGGCTCATGCTGATTGTGAATAGCCCAGTCAATCTGTCATATTTACAATCCAGTGACCTCACTGTTGAAATGTACAGGCTATTGTGATTGAGTTTTATAAGTGGCGAGGCAAAGAGTGTTGTTTAAAGGGATGCGTGTCAATTAAACGTGCTTGATTGGATCATCTTGTCTTCTTGTTTTTTTTTTTTGTGAAGAATAAAATAGTGTCAACACACACACAATATGATCATTCTAACCAGCAATGCCACATTTTACATTTCTTCAGGAATAATTTACCTTTCTTCTTTCTTGCAGAAAATGTAAACATCTCCAGTTTTCTATAGGTATAAATGGGACCAAAACTTACTGATGTCACAAGGATAGTGGTCACCCCAATGCCAGAATTGTTTGGATAACTGACTTAACCTGTTGCATTAACACCACCTTTTTATTAACAGGATTTCCCTCTCCAGCTGAGTTGTTAGAGAGAAGTTCATTTTGAATCCATATTTTAAACTTCATTCATGCCTTTAGGGAATGCCTCAGTGCCTGCGACCAGGATGACCATGGATATGGCGACTGTGCAGGTAGATGTGGAGGCTGGTGACAACAAAGAAAAGACATCAAGGTTCACAAACACAACACTTTTCCTGCGAAAGCAAGGACTGAGCAAAGGGGGCCAAGGTACAAAAGGAAAGGTTGAAAATTCAGAAAGAACAGGGTATATGAGCCGACTCAAAACAGGCATACCTGTAAGACCTGGGCAAAAAAGACCACTGCCCATGCTTCCCAAACCCGGTACGCAAAGAGATATCATAAGAAGACCTTTTAGTCCAGAAATAAAACATTTAAATTCTTCCCAGATAGGAGTGAAAAGGGAAATAGTTGTGCCTTCTTCAAATAAGTCAAGAACATGGTATCCTCCGACACCAAGAAACCCTAATGTAGACTCAGCTTATCCTCTCTCTGGTGGTAAACTATTTGCACTGACAATGAAAGAGACAAGATCTCAGGAGGGAAACGTTGAAACCAATTTCAGAAGACAATCTGTCGTGACACCCAGACATACCAGCCAAAACTCCACCTTTCACAAAGCCGCCCCATCTGCCACCCCACTGCCTTTCACAAACATCAGTGAATCGACCGAAGAGCCAACAATTACAACTGAGAAAAACTTAACAGCCTATATAAATGGGACAAAATGTGTTAGAAAAGTTTTGGTTGGGTACAGAAAGATACATGCAAACGTATCAGATGGCAATACAATGACAAAAAACCTGACAGTTATAGTTGGCCATTTAAATGGAAATGATCTCTTACACAAACTTCTAACAGACAGATCTACAGTCAATGAAATGGGGGATACAGGGCTGGATGAGGCTAAGCCTGAAGCTGAGACTTCGGAAGCCAGGAGTGTGAAAGAGCAAGAAGGAGAGGAGGATATTGATGAAGAGACAGTGGAAAAGAATTCAAATGTAATAAATGCCACTCCCTTTTCAACGAGACAACCTGAGACAACACTTTACCAGCCTCTCACCACCACATCTGCTCCTCCACACCAACACAATCCTCACCGCCCTACAACGCAATCTTTGGCAAAAGCTGAGAGAGTGAATCAACATACAGCAAGAAATCAGTCAACAGCAGAAAGACCACCTAGAAAAAACAATATCCAGGCATCTTCATTTTCCAACCCCAGACAACCAACTAGACCAAAACACCCAAGTTTAGCTTCTCCACCAATAGTAGGTAGACCACCTTTTAAGTCAACTTCCTCTTCCTCATCTTTCGAGACACAAAAACACAAGCATCCATCTTGGCATAGTCCCATTACACAATCCTCACCGCCCTACAACGCAATCTTTGGCAAAAGCTGAGAGAGTGAGTCAACATACAGCAAGAAATCAGTCAACAGCAGAAAGACCACCTAGAAAAAACAATATCCAGGCATCTTCATTTTCCAACCCCAGACAACCAACTAGACCAAAACACCCAAGTTTAGCTTCTCCACCAATAGTAGGTAGACCACCTTTTAAGTCAACTTCCTCTTCCTCATCTTTCGAGACACAAAAACACAAGCATCCATCTTGGCATAGTCCCATCACCTCTCGTCTTGCAAAAGAACTGCTTGTTGAGAAGGAAGTGCTAAATTCAATACCAGCCACAAGACAATTCCAAAATTCAACTCCTGAGCATGCTCACAAGCCAAACACTGAGACAACTCCATTGACAGTCAAATTCCCCCTGATAAAAGACACTGCAATAAAAAACAGAGGCATTGAAGCACCCGATCTGATGCCACATCGGCGCACACTGTTTAGGGGTTCGTATCCTCATCGTCCTAATGTCAGTCCTTTTCAGAACCGTACGAGGCCAATTCTAGAGTCACCTCGGCATCGCTACCAGGGACCCAAAAGATGGCCTTTTCCTTCAAAACCCATTATCAGAAACAACGCGACTATCAACCAAGGTAGTCCTATCCAACCAGTAAAAGCTGCTTTAACCCCTGCAAAAGAAAATGGCACTAGTATTAAGATTAGACCAAATTTAATTCTCAACAGGAACCATGGATCAGCCAGTAGACAGGCAACCAACAGACATTCCCAAATAATACACAGCAGTACCACTCAAGTGGGCCCAAACATCAGTCAGTATGGAAAAGGAAACTCTTACAGTCCTTTTTCCACAGACCATCCCATGGAAAATGATAATAGTACTCAGGAATATGTGTTGAGCGAAACAGATAGCTCCATTGAGCATGTGGGGGTAAACAATGTGACATCAACAGGGTTTGTACTAATATGGGGTGCACCGAAAGGAACGTTCAAACATTTCATAATCACTCAAACTGAGCTTGGACCAGAAAACAAAGACAAGGATGATATGGATGAGGAGAGTGAAGAAAAAGAAAAAGATGAAGAGCCCGATGAAAGAAAAAGTGAGGAAGAAGTTGATGATGAGAAGGGACTTAAGACAACAGCAGCAAAGAAAAGTAGTTTGAGCAAGGGAAAAAGTGTAGTCTATGAACTCGTATCTAATGTACAGAGTACAAAGATGAACAAGAGTGGAGAAAACATTACAAGCTTTACTACAGTTCTCCCTGGAACAGCCCGCTCACACCAAATGGCAAATCTCACACCACAGAACAGGTACTCTGTGTCCATCTTTGGGAAGGGACCAACATTTCGCTCCAAAACTCACAACCTCATCGTACATACAGGTACCCAAAACCAAAAGTCAGTATTGCTAAACCTTAATCTATCGATACAGTTCTCTAAATGGTCAAAGTAGTTGTTTTCAGGAAATATTTTTGAATAGCTTCCGGTTTACTGCTTAGCTTGTCAGCACTGTTGCTTTCCATGCTCTTCAGTGTACAGTGAACCCTTGACTAGCAAGGGCTTTTTAATCAAAGCAAAGTCAACTTCTTTGCTGCTTTGATTAAAATCCATGCAATGTGCAGTGTGTAAATGTCAATACATGTGAGAGTATAACACCTTTGTTCCCAGTGCTAACCTTTGTTACAATGTGTGGCCTATATACTGAGCAGTAAATTGGGAAACTAGCAAGCTAGAAAATGAAGACACACTAGATGGACAGAAAACATGTTAAATTATTCCTCATCTATGTTAGAAGTAGGGGTTTAACGATTCATTTGTTTTCTCAATACATTGATTTAACATCCTGTCGAATGCATTGCAATTCATTAAATCAGTGGTTCTCAAACTTCTCAAATCCGGCAACTAATTTGCAGCTGGCGCTTTGTCACATTTCGCATAGACAGCTTTTAGATTGTCTACGCTGGTCTTGGCAATGGTTGCATCCGGTGTACACAGTGTTTGTTTTGCTGTTGAAGGGAAACAGCGAGTTTATGATAGCAGCTTGTGATGCTCAGTGGTGGATGAAGTAGCTGAAAGCCACACTTAAGTAAAAGTACAGATAGCTTACCAGAAAATGACATTGGCAGAATTTAAAGTCACCGTTTAGAATATTACTGGAGTAAAAGTTTTAAAGAATGTGATATTTATTGTACTTAAGTATGAAATGCATTTTTTTTTAAATTACACATACTTAAGTATTTATACTTAAGTATTCTGGTTACTGATGTAACCTTGGTTCCCTGAGATAAGGGAACGAGCCTTATGTTGCCACTCTTATTGGGGAAACTCCTGTTTACTCTGAATACTGAAGCCTGATTTGTTCATGCTCATGTAGCTGCATGAACAAACAGTGCTTCAGCCTGCCAAAAAGGGTGGGGACGACTGCTATATAAGCCGGCTCTGAGTGCCATTTCGTCAGAATCTTTCGACTGAAAGCGGCAGACCATCGACTCGCGTGCAGCTTTATAGCACGGCAGCCTATGCAACGCTCGTTCCCTTATCTCAGGGAACAGAGATTACATCAGTAACCGGCGCGTTCCCTTTCGAACGGTCTCTCCAGTTGCATTGACACGCTTATGGGGAATGCTATCCAATAGCACCGTGCTATAAACAAGTGCAGAACAAAGCTGCTCTGTGAGCCCAGCCACGGATCACCCGCAATGAGGGCTCCTAGAAGCATGAGCCAATAATGAGACCCAAGCCACCAGGCTGGGGTTTACATAGCAAGATCTTCTCCACTTACAGAGGGGATTAGGTAAATTAGGTGGACAAAATCCATGCCTGTAGGGCAGGGACGTCCCAGTTATAAAACCTGGTGAAGGTAGACCAAGCCCAAGAGGAGGCTATTCCTCTAGTGGAATGGGCCCTCATTCCAATAGGATACTGTAAGCCCACTGAGGTGTAAGCCAGCAAGATAGTCTCTGCTTTGTGACTGGCAGCCCTTAAGAGAGGCCTTCGAATCCATGCAGCCTAGCATGGATGAGAGCAGGCAGAGCAGCGATAACCACCCAGGGTAAACAGAACAGAACCAACATAAATGTATTGCACACATTGTTAAAGTTCAATAATTTTATGTACACATTTTAGAATTAGTCTGATTCAAAGGATAATCAGAATGTACATCACGTGCAGATCGCGAGCACACAGAATCATTCAGTAGCACAGAAATGTATTGTCAACACTTTTATGTGATTTCTCAGTAATATATCTTAGAAACCGAAAAGATCTAGCATATATTTCTTAGTAACTAAAACCCACAGCTTCACTATTAGTAGAGAGCCACTGCCAGGTAGAATTAAATCACGCACCAAGTCTTTGACTAACGCTACGCTTGATTTCTGTCAGGACCACTATTGTCAAAGATGATTGACAATTAGCATACAGTTTGGATTGGCGGTATGGTTCTGTTCTGGGTAGGGAGAGCAGGGAGAGCAGCAATAACCCCCAAAACAAAACCATATGCTGATATCCCCCAACACAAACTGATAGCAAAATCTCAAAGCCTTAAGCAACAAGCATGTTGCCCTTAAAGGGGTCATATGATGCTATTTCATTTTTTCCTTTCTCTTTGGAGTGTTACAAGCTCTTGGTGCATAAAGAAGATCTGTAAATTTGCAAAGACTAAAGTCTCAAATCCAAAGAGATATTCATTTCTTAGTAACTAAAACCCACAGCTTCACTATTAGTAGAGAGCCGCTGCCAGGTAGAATTAAATCACGCACCAAGTCACTCTCTCATTAAATTCAATCTTTACTGTGCTACTTTAGATGTATCTGATTTAGAACGAGCAAAAATCTGTGAGAAATATAACGACCCAAAGACAAAAGAACTGATAAAAATGAGCTGTTATAGGAGCAATAGTCATGTGGGCAGCGCTGTGTCATATGCCATAGCCGTGCACAAGGTGTTCGAGTCTCAGATCAAGGTTTAGGCTTATTTGTTCATTAATGACGTCATCAGCTGCTAGTCGACTTAAATGTTAAATGTTTTTTCTTAAAAAAAATCTGAAGTCGTTCAACCCCTAGTATAAGTCCCATGTCAGCACATTATAAGAACGAGGCAGATTCAATCTCCGAGCTCCCCTCAGGAACTTAACGACAAGGTAATTTTTGTCAACAGACTGGTCAGCCACGAGAGCATGATTCGCCGCGAAGGCTGCCACATATACTTTGAGAATGGAAGGAGAGCGCCCTTTATCCAAGAGCTCTTGCAGAAAGAGCACCAGTCTGCCCACGTACAGTGCTCCCCAGTCCTCATTGATGACATCCTGTCTGCAAGTACCACTCATTTAAGCGGATGCAGACAGACTCTTCAGGAGCTGACCAGTCCAAGCCGAGTTCCCCCTCAGCTTTCATGAGGATGCGAGTCAGCTCGCTGTCCACACTGGCCCGTGTTGAATTCTTTGGAGGAAGGTTGCCGGGGTCATCGCCGGCACATGACCACTCCTCTGCATCTGAAGCTGTCAGTGACATTGAGTCATCAGCGACAGCGTCCTCCTCAGATCCAATGAAGGAGATCAAGCCGCTCGCTGCAGATAAGGGGCGCTGATCCTCACATGTGAAAATACACTGGCGAGACAAGGCATTGCGGGGAGAGTGAAGCACGTGGAACCTGTGTCGGCGTGAGTTCAGCTGAACCCGGTAATTCAGTCCTGTTACTCCGCTGTTTCTTCCTCCGGCATAACCTGTAGCAACAATCATGTTGCCTTTAACAGATGACCTAATGAGTCTGTTGTCAATAACTTAAAAGCTTAAGCAACATGTTCTCAATAACACCAGAAAACTTCAACTACAGCTTTAAGAACAAGCATGTTACGAATAATGACCGGATTGCTCTGGAACAAGCATTTTCCCAACAATGACCAGGTAGCTTAAGAACAAGCATGTTCCCAATATGACTACAGCTTTTAGAACAAGCATGTTCCAATAACAACCAGATAGCTCTGGGACAAGCGTGTTCCCGACCAGTGTTGGGCAAGTTACTCTGAAAATGTAATTAAATTACTGATTACTGATTACTCCTTTTAAAAGTAATTAATAATAAGTTACATTACTAGTTACGTTACTTTTTTCTCCAAGAAATTCATGAAATCCCAGCATACACACTCCTGATAAATATTTGTTATTAAAGCATCAACATTCACAGAACACTGTTATTTTTAACTAAAGCAAGCGGCTGCTGCGTGCATGGTTTGGCAGAATGCCAGCAAAGAGCGCTGCATTTATAATCTCTAAAAGACATCTCAGTTCATCGCGATCTCACAAATCTCTGTTATAACACAATGAATATATGCATAATGCATCTTTCATAATGTCTACAATTCGTGTGTTATAATGAGAGGATTCGTGAACACGCACAATTCAGCACTGCAGTGCTCAACGCTGCAAACACGTGTTATAGCCTAAACAGAAACTCTGCATACGCTTGCACCTGTTAATCGTTTATATTTTATATTAGTTCATGTTGCTTTTGTGCAATAGATGAATAACAATTTATTTGTTTCAGATATTTTATATTTAGATATTTCTATTTTGCAGGAATCCCGTGAATCATTGTATTCTCCCGCATCCCGCGCAGTCACGCACTCTGCACTCGCCTATCAAGTCTGGTCAATCTGTAGCATCAGGTCTCGTGGGAGCAGGTCTCTAATCCACTGGCTCTTGACTCGACAGTGCGTGAGCTACATCCTTTTTACAATCTAGATTAGAAATCACTGTATTCTGTCAGCAATGTAATGCGGCAGTAACGTATAGAGACCTCGGCTTGTAACTATACTCTAACGCGTTATAATTTTCTAAATAGTAATTAAATTACTCCGTTACTAAAAAAGTAATCAAATTACAGTAACGCTGCTCTTAGACTGCTGTCTTAGTAATGCGTTACTGCCCAACACTGTTCCCGACAATACAACTATAACTTAAGAACAAGCATATTCTCAATAACAACCGAGAGCTTAGGAACAAGCATGTTTCCAATATGACTAGACAGAACAAGCGTGTCTGGTACCGGAGCAGAATCAACGTTGAACAGATGGCTGCATCCGAAACTGGAAAATGCTGCCTTTGGTGGAAACATTTCACAGTAGGAAGGCATCAAGACATGTCGAATCCAATGTTAGCTTCACTTCCTGCCTTCATTTGGTCGATATTTAAAGGCAGAATAGATGCATCCTTCGCTGCCTTGATACCCACAATCCTGTGTGTCCTATCCCGTGAGGATTGAGCAAAATAAAGATTGCGTTTGAAGTTATTTCTAACGAGAAATCAGTATTATTAAGTAATTAAATATTTGTTTAGTTATCACCGAAGCTCGTTCTATTTTGTTGTAGATCATTGAACGTTAAGCTGCCTCAGAAGCATGTCCGATATCAGTTTCATGAGTTACCTTCATGAACAAAAGCTGCCTGCGAAGTCATTGGCTGATAGGCAGCATGTCAGCAGCCTAGGTTTTCGGATGCAGACGACTTCAACTGGACAATGACCATTTACCATTTTCTCTTGGAGCTGGGCCGCAGCAGAATTGATTCCGTTTGCACCATGGTCGTTATTTCCTGCTGCTTAAATCTGTGCTGTAGTGCTATGAAATAAAGGCGACTTTAGTACCTATAGTGTAGTATTGCATCATTCACTTCTCCGAAGAGTCTTCAGTTTTATCAGATTTATAATGAAAGATACAGCTTACGATTCTCTCCGAGAACAGCCAGAGCTCAGAGCTGAAGAGTCGCGAGCACTCACGGGCCGATTGGCAAGACAAACACAGACATTTGATGCAGTTTTACAGCAGTTCCTAGTCATGACCGGGATCTTTTGTCGCTGGGACTGCTCTGTCTTTCAGTATCAAACGATGTACAAATCCAGTGTCAGAATGTACCTTGTTATAAAACCTTCGTCACCGAAGTGACGGGAACAACAAACACGCTCGTGAAACTCCGTTGCTGCCCCGGAAAAAACAAATAGCATCCACTGTTCACATAACAAGTCAAGTCACCTTTATTTATATAGAGCTTTTAACAATACAGATTGTGTCAAAGCAATTGAACAGCATTAATTAGGAAAATAGTGTCAATAATGCAAAGTGACAATAGTAAACACTCATTTTTCAGTTAAAGACAGTTCATCATTGAATTCAGTGATGTCATCATCCAGCTCAGTTCAGTTTAAATAGTATCTGTGCAATCATTTGCAATCAAGTCAACAATATCGCTGGAAATGAAGTGTCCCCAACTAAGCAAGCCAGAGGCGACAGCGGCAAGGAACCAAAACTCCATCGGTGACAGAATGGAGAAAAAACCTTGGGAGAAACCAGGCTCAGTCGGGGGGCCAGTTCTTCTCTGGCCATAACAGTGAAGAAGTTTATTTTTTCCTCACATCCAAAAACACACATCTTTAGAGACAGTCTTCTCAAGCAAGTAACTGCAGCGCTGCCGATGACTTCAGTAAGTTAACCATGAACGAAACGTGTAGAGCGGCTCACTATCACTCGGGTCGCTGAGTGTGTGCGCGCACATAAGAATCCAACTCTTAACAGTGTAAACAACTCAGAATGCATGAAATAGCATTAGACCCCCTTTATTTGTATAGCCCTTCATACAATACTGATTGTGTCAAAGCATCTTTACAGTGTTAAACAGGAAAACAGTGTGTCGATAATGCAAGTGGACGATATTAAACACTCAATTTTCCAGTTAAAGTCAGTTCATTGATGATTCAGTGATGTCATCATCCAGCTCAGTTCAGTTCAAATATAATATGTGTCAGTTCCTATCTGTGTTTTCGAGGTAATACAAAACAATACAACATTTCAGATTACATCATGTTGTGATATTTGGATTATAATGACACTTTTAGTAAGTAGTACTAAAAGCAAGTAACTGCAGCGCTGCCGATGACTTCAGTAAGTTAACCATGAACGAAACGTGTAGAGCGGCTCACTATCACTCGGGTCGCTGAGTGTGTGCGCGCACATAAGAATCCAACTCTTAACAGTGTAAACAACGCAGAATGCATGAAATAGCATTAGACCCCCTTTATTTGTATAGCCCTTCATACAATACTGATTGTGTCAAAGCATCTTTACAGTGTTAAACAGGAAAACAGTGTGTCAATAATGCAAGAGGACGATATTAAACACTCAATTTTCCAGTTAAAGTCAGTTCATTGATGATTCAGTGATGTCATCATCCAGCTCAGTTCAGTTCAAATATAATATGTGTCAGTTCCTATCTGTGTTTTCGAGGTAATACAAAACAATACAACATTTCAGATTACATCATGTTGTGATATTTGGATTATAATGACACTTTTAGTAAGTAGTACTAAAGTAAGTAGTAAGTAGTAAGTAATTAGTTCTGGAACACATTTTTAAAGTAAACACATGCTTTACCTTCAAGTTGCTTTTGGTGCAATCAAGCAGTTTGTCTTTCTTTCTTACTTTTTTTTTTTTTTTTACTTTAGAGGATATGTATGCTTTTTAAAATGTTGGTCAGTGTATTGAGTTGAACTGAATCACTCTGAATTTACAAAAATCATTTTTGACAAATTACAATAAATTGCTAGAGGAATCAACTCGAATGCAAAAATTCACACCCCTACCTGTCATAAATTATACATCTGTGGAAGAACAGTATGTAATTAGCATCTTTTACTGCAAAAACTGTGCCTGCCAGTATGTCTGTCCACACAGTCCCATCATGCAAATGTGTCTTGAATACCTTCAAAAAAACAGTTTGTTTAATAGTTTCACCTTAACATTGTCTCCATTCATATGGTTATAACTAACTGTTCACAACTAATATTAACATTGGATTACACAAATACATTTTTGCTATAATGGCTACTACTCAATACATGTGTATTTTTTATCAATTTAGCTGAATTAATTTAACATAACTTTATTATTATTTTGAGATTAACCTTATTTTGGATATGAGAGTTACCACTGATTAATGCAACAATTTATTTAGTTAATTTATTCTTGGTTAATAAAAGCAGCATCTGTGGCATGCTATTGATTATGCCAGAAAATAATTTCAACTGGTCCTTCTGTGTGTAAAAATGAAGAAAAGTGAAATTAATTACATTTTGTAATAGTTATGTAAAATCAATATAAACATAGACTGATGCCATGATGATTCTGTCTGATTTGAACTAATTATATTTTATTCTAAACGGGCACTGGAATCACACTCAGACTGCGAACTCAGCTTTTTTGGTAACATAAATACAAGCTTCGCATTTCTGCTTTTAAAGCATGGGAAATGCTTCCATTGTAAGTGCATTACTGTAAATATGTTTTTGTTCTTCTTTGAGGGATCAATCAAAATGATTTTCTGTGGTAATCGACAACATGCTGCTGATGCTAATAATAGAACTTATGAAGATTTACGTGTCCCATTCCAGGAATATTAACCTGAAATATTCCTTTTGATGACTATTCAGGAGATACAAAATAGAGTTCTGGTACAAACAGTAAGATATATTCATGAGACAGTCCTGCTCATCACCATTTATTGCTGCTTTGATCTTCTCTCATCCAGGGTAAGATTACAGTCAGCCATCTTCATATCTCCCCTCATCACTCACCCTCAGTCTAGGGTAAGACCATGGTCACCCCCCTTGATTTCAAACAAACAGCAGTGGTTGAATCTCGTGTAAAAGAACTTGTTCCATGTTGGCCAACAAGACACAAATTGTGTTGTTTTTAATGAAATCACTTAACGGCCGTACACATTTCCTCCTCAGTGTCTTCACTTCCTCACTCATTTCTTCTTTGCATTTTTCTTCTCCTCTCCAGGTTCAAAAGAGCAGCATCAGCATCATAATATCACGCTTGTGTTTTCTTGCTCCTGTGCAGGATTTCATGTCAGTCATTAACAGTGATGTTTCTGTGGGGTTCTGTATAGGCGGTGGCCTATATACTGTATATATGTTTCGACTGCACATATATACACTTATGTTTTCACTCAAATAACCAATAACCAGCCTTATTTCTGAGACACGTATGTAAGGGTTGTCAGAGATGAAAGAATTGTGAATGCAATTAAACAAGTACCGCTTAACAATGTTTTATTCTGGTTTTGCATTCATTACTTTTTTGCATCAAATATCTTTTGATTCTGACTTGTTATCTCCTGTCAGCTTATTTTTTCTTCTGCCTTTCTCTTTTCTGTCTCTTTCTGATGTTTACCTGTATTTAATGTTCTGTACCCAGGCCCCGAGCCTCCATCCAATCTTGCCTTCAGCGATGTGACCGACAGCTCTTTCAAGGTGTCCTGGACCAAACCGAAGAGCAAGGTGTCTGGATTCAAGATCACGTACACTCACGTGCAAGAAGGTAACGTAAACCTCAGAAAAAGAAAAAAAATCAGAAAACAGTACATAATTCAAGAAACTAGCTCAAAGTAATAGGAAATGGTCCTTTCTACAAAGAGGGGTACACAATTACTTCTTTAAGCGTCTTATTGTTGCATGCTTAATTACACTAAAAGTCTGATGGTTAGTTAAAGTAATATGTTCGTTACAGTAATGAGATTGGTGGTTACTTTAACATTTTACTTTAAAGTCTGCATGAAATAAAAATGTACAATGTTTACTTTGTTAGCACACATTGCTAGTCTTGATGTGAACAATTCATCCGTGCAAGTTAATCCACCGAAAAAA
This sequence comes from Sinocyclocheilus grahami, assembly GCF_001515645.1. NCBI lineage: Eukaryota > Metazoa > Chordata > Actinopteri > Cypriniformes > Cyprinidae > Sinocyclocheilus > Sinocyclocheilus grahami. The sequence goes on from NW_015506295.1 coordinate 303,415, forward strand.
GAAAAGAAAAAAGTGTCTTGGTAGTCTTTAATCAAAATCTGAAAAGTTACTCCAGAATGGCGTTCCTTCTCTGATGACATCAGAACCAAATAATTTGTTACATTTATATAGCGCTTTTCTGGGTACTCAAAGCGCTTTACATGAAAGCGGGGGAAACTCCTCAACCACCACCAGTGTGCAGCATCCACCTGGATGATGCGACGGCAGCCATAGTGCACCATAACACCCACCACACACTAGCTTATTGGTGGAGAGGAGAAAGAGTTATGAAGCCAATCAGTGTATGGGGATGATTAGGAGGCCATGATGGTCAGAGGCCAATGGGCAAATTTGGCCAGGATGCCGGGACACCAAAACTCCATTGGTGACAGAAATTAAGAAAAAACCTTGGCAGAAACCAGGCTCAGTCGGGGGGGGCAGTTCTCCTCTGGCCAGACGAAACCAGCATGGTGTAGTTTAATTCCAGGCTGCAACACAGGTCAGATTGAGCAGAGGACTAGTCTGGTTCCTGTGGTCTCGTGTTGATGGTCGTCGAGGTGATGAGGTCTTCGCAGGGGATCTGTCTCTGGGGCTCCGCTGACATTCAGGGCACTTGAATGTTTTCACACAATTCAGAAGTTGATGAGGACAGTAAAAAGTAAAGTAAGCTCCTAGTATGAGTCTTCTTTACAGACAGAACAATTGGCAACAAAGATGGCAGATGATTTTCCCACTTTTTGCCCCATCCTGGTGAGCCTAAGGTCATGGGAGCGATGCAAAATGTCTTTTGAAACATACCTGCTAGCAATGGGTCTCGATACTGTCCCAACGAAGTGGAAAATGGCCATACTCCTTCACTGTCTTGGTGCCGAAGGACAGCGTGTTTTTTGCACACTCTGAAATGCGGCTGATTGCGCTGCTGCGATGACACTATTAAAAGGGTCATATGATGTGATTTCAATTTTTCCTTTCTCTTTGGAGTGTTACAAGCTCTTGGTGCATAAAGAAGATCTGTAAAGTTGCAAAGACTAAAGTCTCAAATCAAAGAGATATTCTTTATAAAAGTTAAGTCAACCATGCCTACCTAAAACGGCTCGTTCTAACACGCCCCCACATATCTACGTCACGATGTGGGAAGATTTGCATAAAGCCGCCCAAATGTTCACGCAAAGAAAGAAGGCATAACTTTTATTCTCGCTGTAGTATTGTTGCTGCCGCCGCCACCATGCCATGAAGACGCTGTTTCGTTGTGAAAGCAAAACTACTTTGGTTGGCCTTCCAAAAGAGGACGATATCTGCTTCGTCATGCCTAAAGCTGATCCATGCTGGTCGCTGAGGAAATACATCAACTTCGCGCTGTGGATCACCGGATCGGCTTTCAACGTGGATGAAAAGGAGTCCAGCCCGGAGTCATCACATATGGTTGCTGCAAGCCCGCCGGCCGCTCCTTCGTCGAGTCCGCCGGCCAATGCTCACTCAAGCCCGTCGTGTGTGACGCTGTGTGTTTCAATATGAAAGCGAAACTACTTTGTTTCTACTACTCAAAAAGAGGACACGACTAGAAATCAGTGATTAAGTTGTATTTACAACACTGTTCCAGAACAGTTCGACCCAAATATTCAGATGTGTCCAGCGCATTTTATGGAGGACTGTTTCCCGATCCTGGTAGAGTAGACTACAATGCCAGCTGTTCTGACTCACAGACTGTTAGTACGTTTTTAATATATAAAGAATTTGTCACTTATGATTCAAACACTGATGATTGTTGTTTGTCATTTCTCCGATCACAAATGCAGATATGGTTTTATGTTCACGCGATGCGGTGCGGTGCGATGCAATGCAACGCGTAAAAAGACAGTATAAATTATAATCCGTAATTATGTCATGCAACGCAACGCGTAAAAAGACAGTATAAATTATAATCCGTAATTATGTCCCCACTGGATGCAACAAATGCCTCGTTTATAATGGGTTTTTTTTAATGTCGATCACAGTATGGTAAGGGGCGTAACATTTCCGTCACACGCTTGAGGTATTCGGCCAATCACAACACACTGGATAGCTGGCCAATCAGAGCACACCTCGCTTTTCAGACCGATGAGCTTTGTAAAAATCGACGCGTTTCAGAAATGCGGGGCATAGAGAAACAATAATGTACAGTATATGGAAAATATTGTTTTTTTAAGCCTTAAACCGCATAAACACATTTCATTACACCAAATAATGTTCTTTTTAGCAACATCATATGACCCCTTTAAATCAACATTTTGAAAAAAAAAAAAAAAACTCCTACAATATCTACAGTTCCAACAATGCAGACAGTGCACTGGTCGATTGTTCAATATGTCACTGACTTAAGAGAGCTGGCAAAACCATGCCGTTTTGGTACTTTATCAGGTGAGATGATACAAGATCAGTTAATTGAGAAAACAAATAATACAGTTGTTCAGGAGTGGCTGTTATTGGAAGATGATGATCTCACTTAAGAGAAAGCTGTAATTCTGGCCTCAAATCAATTCTGCTACCCAGTGCGCTGCTAAATTAAACACAGCACATGAATCAAGTGTAAGGGCTCATCTCATGCCCTTGACTGTCCAGCTGAAGCACTTTGCAAAATGGTGTGGGGTCTGCTCCAGTTCAAGCTTCTACACAGCAAAATCCACATGCTAATGTTACAAGCCCTGCTATTATTCATTCAGTCAACACCAATTCAGCAGGTTTTTCTATATGCACTGTTAAAATAGTGGACTCTTAGATTCCCCTGCTACTGGACACAGGGGCTAAAGTCTCACTACTTAATATGGCCACTTACGAACATTTCCTGCCATATTTGACCCTCCAGCTGCCCTCTCTGAATTTGTTTGAATATGGAAGTTGTGCAATCTATGTCATTGGTCTTATACACATGAATGTCCAGTATGGGAACAAGGCTCTGTTCAACTTCCCATTTCACATTACACTCATGGCAGCAATATGTGTTACCGTCTAACTTCAGATAATTTGTTTACTCATTTCTGTCAGGACCACTATCGTCAAAATGATAGATACTTAGCATAAAGTTACTTGACACGTCATTTTGGTTATTATTCTATTTGATTTGATTCGATTTGGTTGTTATTTTACATAGAGAAGTTTACACAAATGTATTGTAATGTGTCATTATCCCATTACCATGTTAAACCTATATAATACATGCTGTTGGTTACTCAAAGTGGTACTGTTGTTACAGTGATTGACTTTATTGAACTGTGGATTTAACGTCATGATTTAATGAAGTTGGCCAATTTACAATAAAAAAAATATATACTCAGGGCATGATTTAGGAGGCTGGGGGCCTGGGCTTAAGTCATTGTTTGGGCTGTACTTATTCTACAAATTACCCCAGCTAGAACAGCATGTACCATTAAATGAAGTAACATTGACATAAACTACACAAAATGAGGCTGTTGTTCCTTTAGAAAAAGGAGTAAGCAGCATGCTCAACCTAGTCAAATGTAGGGGTAAATTTACAATTACAATTGCATAATTTAATTAGATTAATGGTTTAAACAAACAATTTTGAATAGATACATGGGAAATCAATTAAAGAAATGTAATGATATTTGGATTATGAACGTTATATCACCATTAGGTGGTGGCAAGTCATAGTATTACTGAATGAGTCATTTATTTAAATGATTCATACAAATCACAGATTAATTTAGGTATAAAACTCAAGTGGATGCCTATATTATTGGTTCATTGAATCACTCACTCAACTGATTCAGCAATGAAACATCACTGTGCACCAAAGTTATGACTGCAGTAGATTTATCCTTAAATCAATACTGGTTTGCGCTTCACTATATGAAAATGCATTCTCTCCGTGCTGTCCAGGGCATTGCGCAGCTTTGCCACACACACACACACACACATATATATATATATAGAGAGAGAGAGAGAGAGAGAGAGAGAGAGAGATTTTTTTTTTTAAAGGGGCTGCACGCGAGAAGTGCAGTCAAAGGATATATATAGAGAGAGAGAGAGAGAGAGAGAGAGAGAGAGATTTTTTTTTTTAAAGGCGATGTACCAGAGAAGTGGACTAATAAGTAATGTGGGTGCAGATGTGAGTTACATTCACATTCCTGAAATAAACACCAATAATACCCTACTTCTCTGGCACTATGTCTACACAGACATAAGCCCTGTCTAAGGCTCTAGACACAATATGGTTTATGTCAAGTCATTCGTTAGTCTGGTTGTTTGATGAGAAATATAGTGGGTATAGAATAGAATCACCCCCCTTTAAATAATCACATTTTGTTTGTAATGCACATTTGGAGTTTACACCAGGAAAACAAAGACTGACACTGAACAAGGCAAACGCAGAGGTATATATACAAGGGCTAACAAGGGGGTGAAACCGATGAATCATCATGACAACGAACAAGGTAGAACAGGAAACAGGAACTAAACACAGGAAGTGAAGACAGACACACTGGGGGCAGAGAAACACTTCAACATAAAAGTCCTTGAATACAAGACAGAGGAACACAGACTGGGATCATGACATATGCCCCGCCCCCTCAAAGAAGGGGCTTCCAGGCTTACAACAACAAAAGTTCAAGTCCAGGAGGGAGGCGGAGCAGAGGTGGGTCAGGGGGAGGAATGGTGGAAGAGGGCCTGGAGACAGAGGTAAACCAGGGAGCCAGGGTGGAGCTGGCAGAGCAGAGCAGACGGAACACAAGACCACCAGGGCAGAGTAGAAGGGACAAAAGATCCCCACTGTGGAGCAGATGACCACCAGGGTGGAGCTGATGGAGCTGAGGACCACTTCACTGGAGCTAATGGTGCAGGGGACCACCAAGAAGGCTCAGGCTAAACTGGATCCCACCATAGTGGATCTGAAGGCCACCAAGGTGGAGCAGACAGAACTGCAATAGAGAGCACAGAGAAGTTAGAAACGGTCCTTGTAGCAGAAACTGGGCATTCAGAGAGTTTAGGGACGACTTTCATGGTCGTGTCAGGTCAGTCTATGAATTCAGAAACAACCTCCATGGCCGTGATAGGACTGACAACGGGTTCAGAGATGGCCTCCTTGGACATGACAGGCTAAGCAGAGAGTTCAGGGACATCCTCCTTGGCTGTGACAGGATAGACAGGGAGTACAAGGGCGACTTCTGTGGTTGAGACAGGACAGGCAGGGAGGTCATGGGCAAGGGCCAACACAGGACTGAGCTCTTGGGCTGGAGCAGCCTCTGGAGCAGACTCATGGACTGGAGCGGTCATGGACTGGAGTGGGCTTTGGAGCGGTCTCATGGACTGGAGCGGTCATGGACTGGAGTGGGCTCTGGAGCGGACTCATGGATTGGAGCGGTCATGGACAGGAGTGGGCTCATGGACTAGAGTGGGCTCCGGAGCGGACTCATGGACTGGAGCGGTCATGGACTGGAGTGGGCTCTGGAGCGGACTCATGGACTGGAGTGGGCTCATGGAATAGAGTGGGCTCCGGAGCGGATTCATGGACTGGAGCGGTCATGGACTGGAATGGGCTCATGGACTAGAGAGGGCTCTGGAGCGGACTCATGGACTGGAGCGGTCATAGACTGGAGTGGGCTCTGGAGCGGACTCATGGACTGGAGTGGGCTCTGGAGTGGACTCATGGACTGGAGTGGGCTCTGGAGCAGACTCATGAACTGGAGCGGTCATGGATTGGAGTGGGCTCATGGACTGGAGCGGGCTCTGGAGAGGACTCATGGACTGGAGCGGGCTCCGGAGCGGACTCATGGACTAGAGCGGTCATGGACTGGAGTGGGCTCATGGACTGGAGCAGGCTTTGGAGCATACTCATGGACTGGAGCGGAGACGGACGCTGCCGCCTCAGAAGTGTTTATAGGCCAGACACACAAAATGGCGACCACCATTACTGGAAGGGTAGCGAAGGGTGGCAGAACCTCTGAGATCGCCGGGCTTGGATGCCAACGACCATCCAAGGACCTTGATGACAGGCAATTTACAACCCCTATACAAGTAACATCTCTGACCAGAACTGTAATTTATATGCAAATGTCAAAAGGCTAAAAGGGTCTTTTAAGCCATAAACAGTCCAACACTCCAGCATGATCCTACGCAGACGCTACATGACAGACAATGCCCCTCAACTAGTGTCTGTGGAGTTTGCCAGTTACATCCAAAGCAAAGGGATCACACACATGCAAACAGCTTACTATCATCCAGTCAAATGGGGGCATAGAGAGATTTAATCGGTCGCTAAAGAGAGGTCACTTGGCTCAAGGCTGCTCTTTCAATGAGGCCTTGTTGTATCTCATTGTATTACTTCAGATACAATGCAAAAAAAAAGGCCCGGATTCCCAGAATCTTCCTGCTGGACTGGGTGCGGGTTCAGCGGCCACACAAGAAAAACAAACTCCACACTTTCTGGTCACAGCCACAGCAGCCACAAAAGCCATTAGATCCAGTTACATTCCACCTATCTAATGGTTCCCGTTGGCTTAGGAAAGAACTGTGCCCTTCTGGTGTGGGTCACACCAAGGACACTTATGCTCCCCTGCTTTCTGTTGAGTTCTTCGTGCCCTCTGCCCCCAAGCACAACATCCGGTGACAATCCGGCCACCATCTGCAGCAGGGAAGACTTACCAGACTTCGGCCTGCACACTTTCAGGATTACTTAACATCTTTTCACACTTATCTTAAAGTAATGCATTCATTACGTTAATGAGACAGAATGAATGGCGGTTACTTTAAGGGTTTGGAATGGAAAATGACGTTGACACTTGAATGTTTTCATGCAGTTCAATGATGTGAAAGAAGTTGATGAGAACAATAAAAAGTAAAGTAATCTCAAGTATGTCATCTTTACAGACAGAACAGTTAATGCATTAAAAGCTGTACACCTTTCACATTCCGGGTCTAATTTGTCCCAAAAAGTGAGCAAATTATTTTTTCAATTAAAACTATGTTGTACCTGATCAGCAACTTCTCAATAATGAGTGAATGTGCAAAAATGTTAAAAGTTTTGAATGTTACTGTGTTTTACTGTTATTACTACATTTACCCACTTTTTATTAATTGAGAAATTCTTTGAAATTTAAAATTTTACAAGAACTACAGCAAAACCGCTGTAATGCTGTGATTTAGTTTAATCGATTTCCTTTCAACTTATAAATCATGCTGCTCAAAAACATTCTGAATTTATGAAAATTGTTCTGACAAAACAACATAAATATTACTCTGGAATGTTTTCAAACAAAATATATTTATTTTACGTGCATAAACTTTCACATCCAGATGAAAAAAAAAAGATCAACAGCCTGAATCTGCAATGCTTCATCAATAGGTATCAGCAGAGTAAAATTTTGAACTTTTTCCTTGTTCAAATTTAGACTTTTTGATCTTTGAGCTTTTTCTCTGCACCCATTTGTGGGCATTAGACAAAATGTATTTATGTCAGTTATCTTCTTTTGTCTTGTCTTCCTAAAAGTGTGTGGCCCACAGTCCTATTATTGCATGATTTGGGGCTGAATAAATTATAAATTTCATAAAAAGAAAAAAGAAGAAGAAGAAGGTTAAGCACCACCTTTTACTGACCCTGCTGATTGAAAGTGTCAAATATGCGTCTTTTGTTTCTTGTATTGTATATGTGGTTCTTGTTCGTGTAATGCAGGTGAGCCAATCTCTGTAAGCGTGGACTCAGAGTCTGTCCATCTGGCCCTCTCGCCGATGTCTCCTGGCTCCACCTATGAGGTCCGTGTGATGTCTGTACTTGGACAAGACGAAAGTGACTCCATCCAGGATACTGCAACCACTTGTAAGTTACCCATCATTCTAGAAAGAGTAATATAGGGAACCAGTGGTTAAAGATCAAGGCTGATAACTAAAGGATGTGCAGGGCTGATAGATTCATGAACTGTCACTGTTGTGTCTCAATTAGGTATTTAACCTCAGGATACTCCTGGAGGACTGAACTTGTCACAGGACTTGTTGTGCTTACTACTACTTTATGAATTTGAGCTTTGATTTTTTTTTTGCTTGATTTTCATTATAAGTAGTTGAATAAAGTTCAGTCATTGTTTTCACTTTGGTACAATTTTGATTTTACTTAAAGGGCTCATGAAATGGAGAATCAGAAAGTTCTTTATATTTACACATATGAGAGGTTACTCTACAATGAAAATGTACTGCAAGTTTCATAACTCAAAACTAACTCCACAGTTTCAAATATGAATTGTTCTTTTCTACCCATCTGAAATGCCTGGATTTGAAATCGGAATAATTGTGACATCATGATTTCCCCCTTTTTTCAGTTTTTCACAAAATCTTGTATTGATACGGCAGTCCCAAGCATTTTATCCTTTATATATTTATTTTTAATCATACTGTGTGTTTGTAATAAACATCAGACCAGCGTTTCGCACTATTAAAATACTAAGCATATCATTGTTTGAGTGTTGCTTATAAAATCAGTACATATCCACGCACACGCAGTGTCGTTTGCAATACTACAAGTAATAATTGTAGTTTTAAAACTATATACTGAAAACTAAGCAAGCAAAAGCAATTCCCCTCTAAAACAGAGTTGCAATCGTTATGGTTGCAATGTTTCAGTTTTTTACAGGAAGTGAAAATGAGAAAAAAACAATATAAAATTCTGAACCTGCATTAAAGTTACAGAATATTAAAGTTGTTGTTATCAGCAGTTAGTTTATTTGAATGGTGTGGCATAACAACACTGGAAACATAGGCCTGCTGTACCTGTTTGCCAGTGTCAGACAAACAATGGCAGAGAGTTAAAAAATTATGCTTGCTATTCCATTTAAGGCAGTAACTCCGCAGTAATTTTGATCGATCGTGTATCTCTCAGTGCCCGACCCACCCACAGACCTGAGGGCCATAAACGTCACAGAGAGTAAAGCGCTGTTGCTGTGGAGACCCGCCTTGGCAACCGTCGACCACTATGTCATTGTGTATAGTTCTGAGGCAGGTGAGCTAAGTCTGCAACTGTTGCTACGTAATAGAGTTTAAATGTCCCATCTTAAATACTTTGAGTATTGTTGTTGGACATGCAATGTAAGATGGGACATTTACTCACTGATACTACAATGTGCTTTATACCTTTACATCAGAAAAGTAAGAACTGACACACTATTCAATATTCCTGAAAATTGACATGCCTGTGTTTTTCCTCTGATAAGCACCTGGGTCTGGAATCAGCATCAGAGTGTCTGGCAACACTGCAGAAGAGCAGCTGCAGGCGCTGCAATCCTCCACACGGTACAGAGTGAGTGTTCACAGCCAGCTGGGAGACCTGAGCAGCTCCAGAGCCACCACAGCCTTCACAACATCCAGCGGTTAGCATCACCGTCTCCTGTTCACTTAGCAATCATTAGGTCAGCTGCCTTGAATACGAGCCAGAGGTTTTTTTTCTCAAGACTGACGTCACTTTTTACTCAATGGCTGTTAGTTAAGTCTAGTGATTTTTAGCAGATGCATGAAGTCAGTTCTCAATTTCCCATAGGTATAGTTCTTCACAATAACTATGAACATGACATTTTCATGTTCATAGTTATTGAAAGATATAGAATTTTTTTATTAAAAAAGGTCACAAACTTCTTTTATGAAATGTTGGTTACAAAAGCATGCTTGTGCTATTTTTTGTTTAAGGCAGAAGATTTCCTAACTATGTTTCAGGTAAAAAAGCAGATGGTCCTCTTGATCTCAGAGCCAGTCAGGTTACGTCTCGTACCACGGTGCTGTCTTGGAAACCACCTGTATCAGCCGTCAGCAGTTACAAGCTCAGCTATTACACGGATGGTCAGGACAGTAAGGTCAGACTTTCACATCAGCTGAACATCTGTCTACAGTATATCAGCAGTACAGTGTGAGTTATGACAGCAATGCCAGTTTGTCCCCATAAAACAGCCTCTTTTACCCACCGCTCTCATTACATTGAGCAGTAACTGTGTGAACCGACGGTCTGTAATAGTTATATAAATAGTTGTTTCTTCTTCACAGGAAGTGATTCTTGGCCCCGCGGTCAAGGAGTTGAAGTTAACCAGACTGTACCCATCTTCAACATACACAGCGCACCTGCAGGCCGAGCGGGACGGTCTGTACATGAGCACCGTCTCTACAGGCTTCACCACGGGTACTGATGACTCTCTGATGTCTCTGCAAACATCCAACAGCAGTTCATCCCTTTTCCCTAGCGCATTTGTCAGATTAATCTCAAAAAGCCTGTCAAAAACATGTCAAGGACACATTTCAGCATAAAATCATCTGTCATCTGCTAAATGACTAAATGTGAAAAACCCAATGAGAACTAGATTTAGCAAATAAAACTAGGCCTATTTTAGAACCATTATGTTTTGCGTGGACATTATATTAATTCACATTTAAACACATTTCCCAAATTCTCAGTGCAGGACACATTTTAACAATAATACATTCAGATTTTTTTTATAGTAGCATTTTCTGTCAGTTATTAACTAAGTGTGCTTAAATATTTGTGGAAAAATTTGATCTATGTGATTAGTCATAATAAACAAACAAACCAAAGATCAATGGCAAAAGTGTCTGAATTGATCTGAATAGACACTATATTACTAACTCATACATCATGACAATGGCCTATCTGTAGCACTGCTTTTTGCTGATTTAAATTTAAAAACATTGCTTTTTGATCATGTTGTTGAGAATTTGGTAACACTTTATTTCGATAGTCCACTTTAGACATTCTATTAACAGTAAGTAACTTTGCAACTACATGTCAACTAGCAGTTAGTAGAGTATTAGTAGACTGTCTGATTAAAATCTTCTAACACTTTCTTTGTCAACTTATTCTACTAACCCTAAACCTACCCTAACAGTCTACTCTGAGAGTTAGTAGACATGTAGTTGACATGTAGTTACAAAGTTACTTATAGTTAGTAGAATGTCTAAAGTGGACTATCGAAATAAAGTGTAACCAAGAATTTACTGTGAATTATTATTGGGCATAGTGAGAAAAAATGCACTGATCAGATGCACTGAATTATTTATTTCTTTATGTGAAAAAAAATCTCATTCATTACATTTTATTTATTTTTTTTACCTTACCTTGAGGTGAAGTGTGAGCTGGACACATTTTCATGAGGTTCACCCAGTCATTCTGCTCTCTCTCTCAGGGAACCTCCGGTTCTCCTTTCCCTCTGACTGTTCGCAGGAGAAGCAGAACGGAGCGCTGGAGTCTGGCATCGTGGAGGTGTTTCCACAGGGCCGCGAGGGAAAGCCGCTGATGCTTTACTGTGACATGGAGACTGATGGAGGAGGCTGGACGGTATGAATCAATGAGTCATATCACATCTTTACTAGTCCTTCATTCACCAGGTCAGGAGGAAATTAATTTGTGTTCGACTACTTATTATAGAAAGATTTCTATTTCCACACACACAGTTACTAATGTCAAAAATAACCACATTTGATTTGAAGCATCACTCATGTGTAGCAAAAATGACTGTGGTGTGGAATGAGTTGGTTGATAGCAGTTTGTTCAGATCTCTAAACATCAGTAGGAGCAACAGTAATAGTGATGCTTGTGATGCATTAGTAACATCTAATAATATTTCACAATATTCCATAAAGAGATGTTAGTTAAGCATTCCCTGTTGAAGTGGCATCATCTCTGTGTCTGAGTGTCCAGGTTTTTCAGCGAAGAAAGGATGGGAAGACGAACTTCTTCAGGAGCTGGCGTGAATACAGCAATGGATTTGGAGCACTGGATGGGGAATTCTGGCTCGGTGAGAAATGCAGTTTTCACACTCTGTTAGTTTCCTCTGGTAAGTCCCTATGTCATCATGCAGGACCACACTTCTTCTGATGCAAAGGCAGAGCATAATTTCTCTGAAACAGCATAAACATGGGAAAAGCAGTGGACACTGTATTATTACAATCCCACTGTTTTACAGTGAAGACATTTGTGTAACAGGCCTGCATGCGGCCCGTCACAAATTCAAATGCGGCCCACCATGCTGAACACAATTTAAAAAAAATACTTTCAGTTTTACAATTCATTTGAGTTTTTACATTCATTTAAAAATGTACTAAATAAATATAAGCTATAGCTTAATGTTTTTATGAAAAATAATTTTGTTTTTCATATACTATTTTCAGACATGAGCAGTACTCACATAGCCTAATTAACGTTACGCATTTAAAGTAACGACCAAGTGTCCAGCGGCAGACAGTGAGCATATGTTTGATCAATTTAGCCTTCTCAAATCATCACGACTTGACTAAAATAAAATCCATAGATATTAAACAGTTCAAGCATATAACAATGTTTAAACGTTAAACCTAGATAAATGTGCGCTGTATCCAGTAGTTTGTGCGGAGAGTGGAAGCTGAAGCGCGCTTTGCAGGACATGGAGGCGCCAGCGCGATCACTTGCATTTTTTTCAGTAGATACGCAGTCATTTTTGCTCATAAAGATAAGAGTAATAGATCATTCGTAACTGTAAAGTACGAAATACACTTTTATTTGTGTATTCACAATATCAACAAAACGTTGTGCTTTAATAAAATAATCAAACATGATGCGCTTTCTGCCGTTTCTTCTTCAACAGGAGCACTTCACAAAAATGAACCGAAACTCAGCGAATACATGCCTCACAGACATGATAAATATATCTAGAGAAAGCTTTAAATTACTACTTAACAAAATAAAACAAATCAAAAACAAAAACTCTTTCATTAGGATCATAATCCATAAAGATGCACTTCTCTCTAAAGGTGCGTCTAATGAAGAGATGGCGAGTCAGGATCGACAACTTCATCCTTGCGACACCGACTCAGAAAACACTAGTTTATTAGTAAATTATTAAAATATCTCCTTACTGTTTCCCCCTGACACATTTATGGTAATTACTTTTGCAGATGCTTTGCGGCAAACTTAAGCCTATTGCATGCATTTGAACGCAGAACTCTTCAACTGCTGCTGCTGAACACTAAACACCGTCCAGCCGCTCTCACAGTCTCGGTAGCACGGTCTCGTGTTGTTTCCACCAGTGCGGCAATCTTTTTTCATCACTAATTGATGGATGTTTAAAATATAAAAATAAGGAGAAGCCTAAAACAGGCCCGAGGCCCCGCGTCTGAACTATGGCGTGAAAATTGTCCCGAAGCCCAGCCCGAGGGGCGTAAAAAAGTCTGAAATGCAGGGCTCCAGCTCTAATCTAGCACACAGAAAACGATTTGACTGAAAATTTATCAGAAGAGATGAAAGAAAGATAGTGGTCATCTGCGCAATTCAGAACAAGAGGCGGCTTTTCTGTATTAGGTATGTTTTTTTGTTTTTTTTTACTCTTTGTACAGCAGTTATTGTTCATTCTAAATTATTTTTTTAAATGTAGAATATGTGTTACATAAATACATGAAATGTAGAACATATAAAAAAGTGCTCGTGGCTCGTCTGCCAGTGGGGGCCCCCCACGCAGTAAAGTGAAACTCCGCCTATAATTGTGCTGTTACTCCTTTCGAGCCGAAGTTCACAAAATTGGGTGTTATTTATGGGGAGTAGAATTATTTATTTATTTCAATGAATGTAATCGATTAGATATAATATTTAGGCTATAATATTATTAAATCAGGTTGGTTTGTATTGCTGACGTAATATGTCAATGATATGCCTGCGGCCCGCGAGACTCGCACTTGGACCATAGTGCGGCCCGGTGGAAAAAAAGGTTGAGAACCACTGCTCTAGAGGATGACATGATGTCTTCTCCCTGCTTTAGGAAATGAGCAGCTTCATAACTTCACTAAGATGAGTCCAATGACCCTGAGAGTAGACCTCAGAGCAGGAGACGAGTTGGTTTACGCACACTATTCCTCATTCACTGTCGACAGTGTGAAAAAACACTACACTGTCAGAGTGTCTGGATATTCTGGCACAGCCGGTGAGTCCATCATGAACAGCTTCTACACGTGCATGTAGGCAGGATGAGGCTGTACACCTGTAAAACTCATCTTCATGTATAGGTGACTCACTGACTTACCATAACGGACGGCCGTTCTCCACGCGGGACAGAGACCCTCAGCCATTCATCACGCGCTGTGCCATGTCCTATAGAGGCGGCTGGTGGTATAAGAACTGCCATGAGGCCAATCTCAACGGCCTCTATAACACAGACACCAACCACCAGGTAAAGCAGCTGACTTCACGCAATACATACAGCCATATTATATATATATACACACACACACACACACACACGTAGATATATATCTTCAAGTATCAAGTCCATTGTTCTGCACCAGTTGTAAGGTCTGTGTTTGGTTTCTCTCAGGGAGTGATCTGGACCAAGTGGAAAGGCAAGGATTTCTCCATTCCCTTCACTGAGATGAAATTCCGCCCAGCCTCATTCAGGCCCTGAACATGAGGAGAAATGCATTATTGCAGGAGAGCTGGGACGCCCTCCCGTTAGGGACATAAACCTAAACACACCATCATTGAAAAGCAAGTATCATTACTGCACGTATAGCCACACAATCAATCTACATAATTACATCTACACACATACTCCAATTGTAATATATCAAGGCCCAAAAGGCTGTTCATCTATAGTCTATATGTAGGATTGTACAGTGTTTGGATTCTCTGTGCATTGGGATGCCCCACAGCAGCTGGAGGAAATATTATGCACTGCCTTCTTCTCTACGATGAAGCTGTGGACTAGGTGTCACGCATATCAGCTTGAACTACCAAGAGTCTGATGTTTGTATTCATATTGCTTTGTATGTACCATATTTCAGTGTCTAACAGAAAGATTTCATAAAATAAAAAAGCTGTAAGTTGGTATATGTTAGTTTTTTAAACATTCTATGGTTCTATAAAAAATATATATATATTTGATATTAAAAAACATGTTAACGATCATTTTGGGCAAGTTTTTTTTTCTCGCATTCCAAACTATCTAGCTTTGTAGGCAATAAAAGAAAATAGTGTTGCAAGTGTTAAGAAACACAATCAGTGTAATGTTGTACTCCATTGCTACATATTAATGTGGCAGATACAGACAAGTGCCATTTGCACACTTTACTTGAAAAATGGACAGCACACATGACTCCATCACATTACTTAAATAATACCACCTATATACAGAAACCCAGAGGTACCAAATACAATGCACACGTTCATCAATAACACCACATTTTCCCTATACACCACATTACCTCCCCCCTTTATCTTAAACGCCGCATTACATCAGTATTAAAACAAATGATCTATAAGTGTCCTTCAGTAATTTTCAGTCTTTAAAATGCTGTGGTAATTTAATGGTCTGTTTTGAGCGCCTCAAGTCCACTGAATGTTTGCCATGCTGCTCTTTTTATGGGGTTCTTGCTTCCTGTGACAGGCCAACCATACAGTTCTTAAAGACTCACACACCCACTAAAATGGATAAGAGGCATAAAATGGACTTAAGAACATGTAAACCAATTAAAACTTTATAATACACAAAATCACTGTAATAAATAGAGCGGTTAAAACATGTCCCTTGTGTGACAGTGTCACATAGTCTCCCCCCTTTGCCTACGGCACCTCGGGGAAGAAATTAGACCTTTAAGAGTTCTGTCACCCCGTTGTCCATAAAATGTATACCCTCTTTCCAGTGTGGCTTAAAATGTCTTTGAAATAAATTAGCTAAAACCAGGCAGTCCCAGGCGGGCCCTAGTTTGCTGGAAGGAGCTGGGGAACCGTTGCAGAAAGGTGACAGTCGGTACCAGCCTGGGTAACCCTGGGTAGGTGGCGCGGTTCCTCCCTGGTACTTTCTATACCTTCGCTCTGTTGTTGGTCAGTGAAATTGCTGAGATGGTGGAACAGTAAAGTGGAGGTGAAGCGGAGCTGCTGATGGCAGGCGCAGTGTTGGTGGTTTCGGTGTGAGGGGAAACAGTGGGTTCTGGAAGTTTCTTTTTGTCCTGCATTTGTTTCGCCAACTGTTTATCTCTCCTCCTAAAACACTCCACAACCTCTTTTTCCAACACCGCCAGTTTCTCCTTCACATACTCCTCCACCTTAAAAAATTTAACTCCACAGTCTCTCTAAAACACACTTCACGGTTAAAATGAGTCTTTAAAATAATTTTCCAGTTCTAAAACAAAGTTTTTAAGAGCAAGCACTTCAGCACGAAGCTGGTCACAGTCACAGTGGTGTAAAATCTGTTCATCGTTAAAATCCACAGGAGTTTTAAAAGAAGCAGCACTTTCAAAATGGGTCATCATCTTTTAACACTTCCTCAACACAGTTTAAAATCTTAAAACGTCCTCTGCTCAATCTGACTTGTGTTGCAGCCCGGAGTCTTTAAAATTATTTTCCAGTTCTAAAACAAAGTTTTTAAGAGCAAGCACTTCAGCACGAAGCTGGTCACAGTCACAGTGGTGTAAAATCCGTTCATCGTTAAAATCCACAGGAGTTTTAAAAGAAGCAGCACTTTCAAAATGGGTCATCATCTTTTAACACTTCCTCAACACAGTTTAAAATCTTAAAACGATCCACAAGACCACGGGAACCAGATGAGTCCTCTGCTCAATCTGACTTGTGTTGCAGCCCGGAATTAAACCACATCATGCTGGATTCGTCTGGCCAAAGGAGAACTGATCCCCAAGGTTTTTTCTCCATTCTGTTACCAATGGAGTTTTGGTTCCTTGCCACTGTTGCCTTTGGCTTGCTTAGCTGGGGACACAATTTCTGGAATCCTCTGCTCAATCTGACTTGTGTTGCAGCCCGGAATTAAACCACATCATGCTGGATTCGTCTGGCCAAAGGAGAACTGGTCCCCAAGGTTTTTTCTCCATTCTGTTACCAATGGAGTTTTGGTTCCTTGCCACTGTTGCCTTTGGCTTGCTTAGCTGGGGACACAATTTCTGGAAATATTGTTGACTTGACTGCACAGACAGTACAGGTGCATCTCAATAAATTAGAATGTCGTGGAAAAGTTAATTTATTTCAGTAATTCAACTCAAATTGTGAAACTTGTGTATTAAATAAATTCAATGCACACAGACTGAAGTAGTTTAAGTCTTTGGTTCTTTTAATTGTGATGATTTTGGCTCACATTTAACAAAAACCCACCAATTCCCTATCTCAACAAATTAGAATACTTCGTAAGACCAATTAAAAAAAACATTTTTACTGAATTGTTGGCCTTCTGAAAAGTATGTTCATTTACTGTACATGTACTCAATACTTGGTAGG
>NW_015506295.1:321111-337997 GCF_001515645.1 Sinocyclocheilus grahami
GTGTGTGTGTGATCTGAGAGCACCGTTTGGTTTTGAGTGCAGGTGAAATGGTTCTGCAGTGATAGCTTGATTTTGATGAAGAGTCAGAGGTTTCAGGAGTATTTGGATTTGCGTTTAATGTTTTGAGAAAATGATTGATGGCTTCAAGAAATGTGTTTTAGCAATTCAGAAAAACTGTAATATAAAGTGGGACCGAATTAGTTGATGTACTTGCAAAGTTTGGAGTTTGAAAGTTACTGATAGTTAGTAGAATGACTAAACTGGACTCAAAATAAAGTGTTACTCATTGCAGAATTAATCACACAGCAGAAGACATTTCAAATATGCATTTGTATCTGACAATCCTCCACAAACAATACACCACACTTTATAAACTTACAATTAACTTCGACTCACCATGGAAAACACGAGAACACATTCACGATGTAGCAGCTCTCTAGTTTCAGGGACAGTCCACCAAAAATGGAAATTCTATCATCATTATTTTATCAAATCTGCTCCTGCTCCTGGAGGCTCCATTCCTGCAGTTTATTCCAGCTGCCTGGAGGTTTGCAGTGATCCTGAAGACTTGGGCAGCTGCTTCAGGTGTGCTAGATATGGACTTAAACGCTACAGGAAACTGACCCCCACATTTGTCCTATGAAAACAGATGAATATTTTATAATAAAACTTGGGGGAAACTTTATTAGAAGTGAAGGGCATGTCCCGGTTTAAAGTCATTCCTTCCACACGCTGTTAGATTTCTTCCTAAACACCGCTGGTTCTGCACCTGTATCTTCATGTAGGTTATGATTTTCCTTTCCAGTTACATTTAGTGCTTTGGATAATCTAAAGTAGTTTGTCTTTTTCTTTCCTAAAATTTATGAATCCAAAATTTACATTTAAAGAAACCTATAGATGCATTTTAAAATGCACTGAATTCATTCAAATCTTCTGAATCTGGAAAAACTATCTAAATGCTGAACCTGTGATTCATAAATTCATTGCACATGTAGCAAAAACAAAAGAAAACTAAGGTAACTGACATGACACCAACATATGGGTGTGATTGTCCCTCACCTGAAGAGCAGCGCATGGCCTTTATTATTGGCCACAGTGTAGAATCCACTCTGTGGGGAGAAATCCAGACACCGGGTTCGAAATATGGTTTTCTTTTGGAATTGTGGAAAATTGGAGAACACTGTGAAACTTGGAAGATGGACCTTAAAAAGAAAAAATGTAATTAAATTAAGTTATCTAAATTATTTTGCAACTAAAAACCCAACAAATGACCAACTACCCCATTATTGTGTATAAAGTAGCAATAACTAAAAACAAGAACGGTATTTGAAATCCAATTTTTGCAGAACACAGAAATATGTACTCTTTCAGTCATCGACAATTCTTTACTATACAGACATTACGAGGTTTGTCGATGTATACATATATACACACACACACTGCTGAGCAATTTATTAGGCGCACCAGTATCAGCCAATCATGTGTCAGCAGTGCAATACTTGATTATGCAGATACTCATGTGATCTCAGTAATGTCAAGTGTCGTATGATAATTTGCACAAACAGCATGAATCCATGGACTCAAACTGCCCCATGTCAAGCGTCCAGACTGCTGCTGGTGGTGTAATGGAGAGAGCGATGCCTTCTTTAGGTCTGTTAAAACCCATCAAGAGTCACTGGAACGCCACAGTACTGTTTCTGAACATGTGCATCCCTTAACGGCCACAACAGGTACATTTCTAATAAAGAGCTGTTTATGCAGATGAGAAACACTTTCATAAGCCAGGTTTTCCAGGCATGTTTTCCCTTCAATTTACAAAATGTGTTAATTATCCACACATTTTCTAAAGAAAAACTGCATATAATAGCATATAACTTAAGCATTATTAAATAACTATTCAATACAATCCAATTAACATCTATTATATTATGATATTTTATATATACACAGCTGAATGAGAGTTACTGCTATGTGAGACAGGAGTTGTGACACACCAGCCGGTTGGCCTCGTCATCCGCTCTGGATCCGATGGACAGGATCTCGGAGGTGCTGTTGAAGCACAGAGAGGTGGCTGCTGTCACCAGGTTCATGACGGCCTTCAGAGGTCTGGGCTCCAGCGTGTGCAGACAGTCCTTCTGGGAGTAGATGTTCACCACACCACTCTGAGACCTGCCAACCGAGCAGCACAGCCTTACAACACTTCTGCATGACACATGCTCATAACCTACATGCTGTTAATCCTTCATGTTAATACTTGCAGACAAGCATTTTTAAACAACAATTATTTTGTTCTTAATTTTTTAAAAAGTAAAATGATTTAAAAAACAAACACTCCATCTGCTGTTTGAAAACACCAATGTATAAAAACAACCAGAAACGCTGTGTATTTGAAATCAAATTCACGTGCTGCTTTCATAAAGTCCATGCAGCCTTTGAGCCACACACAGAGAGCATCAACAGAGACATATTTCATCTTCATTGTCCTGCTTGTTCTGAATCAGATCCAAAGTCTCTAGGGACTCACTACTTGAGCTACTTTCACTGGACACTTCTTTACTCTTACTCAGGCAATTATTAACATTCTTACTTCTTCAGTGATTACTAGGAAGTATTTGCACTTTCACCAGAGTAGGCTACAGTTTTCGGTTATTCCACTAAGGGATGCACCGATGTATCGGCTGATAAAAGCAGTTAATATTGTTTAAAAACAGCCGATGTTCAGGGCTGATTATTTCCTGTCAATCAAAAGCATGTCAGACAGACTTGACCCTATAAAGCACCCGCAGTTCAAGCCAGGGTTGCCAGGTCTGCCGTTTTCCCTTCAAACAACATTATTTATAATGCGCCTCCAATCCAATTATCACAAAGAGCTTGTGCTTCGTTACTTCTGATAAGTCTCAACTTTCAAATCCTGTACATTTTATCACAAAACTCACCTAATAAATGATCACCCACTATTCACACGGCGTGACAGACGGCTTCAGTTCAAGCGGCAGCGCAAGTCTCTTCCAGTTTAATACAAGTTACAGCACAAAATAAGCCTGAATGAGCATCGGAACGTGTTGAAAGATAACCTACTGAAATTAATCCGGTTTCATATAGTCGCTCAATCCGCGCTTTAACCGAAAGAAAGATGTCAAATGAAGCAGCTTGTGAACAGTATGTCACTTAATGTTGCATTACCTCAGGAAAGAGATCTGGTGCTGACAGTTCATTCGTTAGCTATAAAACAACACTAGAGGGAGCTTCATTACTGTTACTTATATTGATCATATTAATACATTTACATTTTACATTTAGTCATTTAGCAGACGCTTTTATCCAAAGCGACTTACAATTGGGGGATACATAAAGCGATTCTTCTTAAAGAGGCAAACAGACACAAGAAGTGGTTGTAATACCAAGTTCTTAGACATTGTTCAAATAAGTACAAGCTAGAAAGAGAAGGAATAAATAAAGAGAGAGAAACTTTTTTTTTTTTATTAATAATCACTAGATACAGGCAGAGGTGTC
Source organism: Sinocyclocheilus grahami (assembly GCF_001515645.1). NCBI lineage: Eukaryota > Metazoa > Chordata > Actinopteri > Cypriniformes > Cyprinidae > Sinocyclocheilus > Sinocyclocheilus grahami. Next base: position 324,625 of record NW_015506295.1, read on the forward strand.
AGTAAAAGCTTGGCTCTGGCTGATGTTTAATGCATGATAGGACACTGCTATCAGCTTCAGTAAGAGAGAATCACTGAGACGAAGAGTGTGCTGATGTTACTCACCCACAGGCCAGATACAGGCCGTCCCGGGACAGCGCAAGAGACGTTCCTCTGATACAGCCGTCATCCGCAAATTTCTTCAGACATTTACTGCTCTGCACATCCCAGATGAACACCTCACCTTCCTCTGCAACACACACACAGCTCTTTGACTGAATAAAGCCTGGCGCGACGTGAGCCGTCTTCAGAGACTCAGACTGCTCCTGTTGTTTCAATTTTCTTCACATTTTGTTTTGTTGCTGCCTTATGTTAAACTGCTTTAAATTAGTTTTTTCCACAACAATCTACACTCCATACACCATAATGGTCAAGCAAAAAACAGGTTTTTAACATATTTGTTAAAATAAATGTTTTATTTTAATATAAAAAACTAAAATGATTCCATTGCATAAGTATTCACACCCTTATCTGGGACAGTTGAGATTTAGCACTGTAATTAGCTGCTTTACATGCAAGCCAGATGAAAGCCCTTCAGACTGACGAGACGATGACAGGGTCAGGGTTTATTTCATGATAATGACTAGCTGAAGCAGCCTAGCAATAACACTTGCAATAACAATATGATAATATTATCATCAATGTCATGCAGCTTTTGGAACAGCAACCGTAACTTCTGGATGAGCTATTGTGTAACGTGACGTGAGAAGCCGGCATGAGGGACGGTGTTTGGTTTGACTTACGGGAGTTGGCAAAGATCTTGCTGCTGTCTGAGGTGAAAGCTGCAGCGCACACACTGCCATTCATCTTCATGCTTCGGATCACTTCTCGGGTCTAGAAAAGACATTTCATTACAGGCACGGACACAGTCTGATGAGTCTCGCTGATCACCCATACTGCACTGACTGGGATTCAGGGTCGCCCCCTCACAATCACAGACAAATAAAACCACGGCTCGATTCCAGCACAACGAATATACTCAAGAAAATAACATTAGCCTTACGCTGTGCTAGAAACACATACTGAAGGCTTCAGAACTTGTTAAGAACAGGATGAAAGGCCAGCATTAACCAGTTTTAGTCTGTGGAGGAGCCATGTGTCTGCATTTCCTCCTGATGGATCATAATGTTTGGAAAGTTTGAGTTTTCTTTCTGTACTACGTGTCTGTAGCACATTAAGTGACAGGGAGCACAATGTTTCCCTGTAGTGTCATGTATCCAGATTTTTTTAAATGAGAAATTCCAGTACCTACATGCAATAAATGTAATAGTGGCCCAATCTAATATAAAAATCCCTGAAGTGTTTAATTGAGGGCCAAAAACTGATTGGATTTTAAAAAACTGCCATTTATTTCTAAATTATGACTGTTTTTGAGGTAAATATCCTACTAAACGTGTAAGTGCTCCTTAGAAAAAAATTAACTTGTACTAATCCAAACACGGATCTTCTCAAGAGTTTCAGAGAGCAGAGACGGTCACACACGACCATGAGATTCACATCTTTCACTGCATACTGCAGCCATATACAACACAAGCTAGAAAACCACACTCCCTCGCTGCAGGAGAACAGACGAGGGTTGATCTCAAATATCTCACAACGATCGTTTAGCTTCTGTTCACCATATTTGATGAGCTCTATGGAAATAAAGGACTGCATTAAACCTGTTCATCATAAAAAGCAATTATTAGGGACATCACTGATGAGAGCATATTAAAAAGTTTGTAATTTGTTTTGAAGACAAACAAACGTCTTGAGGGTGATTGACCCTTTGGTTGAACTAACCCTTTACCAGCAGATGAATAAGATCTAACAGTGAAAACAGCACATACATGGCTGCAGCTCAAAGCAGGGACTATTCTGAATATCACGAGCAGATGTGATGTGATCTCTGTACTGCACCTTCGTGGTCATGAGGTGGAGATATCCTGAAGAACCAGAGAGGAGAAGATACTTCCCATCTGGAGAAACCTGAAAGTCTGACACCCTCTGCTCATTCAGACCTGGCAAAAACAGTGTAAGTGAGCTTTATCACTTCCGTCAACACACTGTATAATTGATAATTCAACAGAAAGAAAATAGCAAATGCAGATGCACGCGAGTGAGCTGCTCCAGATCTCACCTCTGACACTCAATACAGGGATAACCTTGCCTTCCATCATGTCATAGATGTAGAAGAGCTTGTTCCTCATTCCAGTCGCCACTATATGCTCCCCATCGGCACTGAACGAAGCCTTATTCACGGGATAATTCTCCAGATGGATGGTCTGGATCTTTGGGTTGCTCTTGCCATCAACCTGTTGAGAAGAATGAATAAGGGTTATTTATGTAGTGAAGGTTGTTTGATTAGTTTTGACATTCATTTGCAGTGTGTTTGTCTCCTCCATCTGTAATTGACTCACAGGGCCTCAGCAATTCATACAGATTAAATATTCAGATTGTCTTTATCAGCATTTCAATCCATCTTGTAGATGTGCTGGGAACTAAGGATCACTTAAATTGGGAACTAAACGTCTTTTCCAACTTCAGAACTATATTCATTCACAAAGAACTGTTTATTACACAGAATCTGTGGCAATATCAAGAACCATAACTATGTCAGCATCACTTGGCCATTGAGTGTAGTTCGGGCTCCTCCTCAATGCATCTTATACATGCTGTCATATGTTTTGCACACATCCAGTCTGTTTTTCTTCATTAGTAACATGCAATTATATAGGAGTTGTTTAACTTTACCTTTAGCTCCTTGCATTCTTATGTAGACAACAGGTTAAGTAAAAATATGAATATGGGGTGCCACAGGGCTCAATTCTTGCCCCAGTTTTATTTTCTATATTTATGCTACCAATGGGTGCCATCTTTCAGATTATTCACTTGTTTGTTCTATGTTGTTTAGATTACTGTAATTCACTATGCTATGGTATAAGTCAGTCCTCTATAATGCATTTACAGATGGTCCAAAATGATGCTGCAAGGTTGCTGACAGGCAGACGGAGGTTCGATCATGTCTCGCCCGTTCTTGTTTCACTAAACTGGTTACCAGTCATTTTGGCATTGATTTGGCAATTCAGTATATAATGTAGTAATGCGAGTCCGCTCTACTCCTTATTTTTTATTCATTATAGCATATTTCCTATCCCCATGCATGCTCGTGCATAATTGATATTGTAAAATACCTAAAAAGCTTTTTAACTGTTGTGAGATTAGATTTTTTAATCACAATCCTAAATAGTATTTTCTTGATATTCTTCAAGGATGTTAACGATATAGGCCTATGTTAAACGGCTATTTACGTGATATTTCCATCTGCTGTTGAAAATTACCTCCTCTAATTTAATAAATAGCTTAAAATTCCAACTCTTCTAGCCCACACCATCTCAAATAAAACAAGCTCATCATACAAGCAGCTGCTAACAGTATACATGTGCGCCATTCTGATGAACACGCATGTTAACAGGTCTTTAAGCTGGGATAGGAAAGAAACGACACAGAGCTCGACTGTGAGCGCTTCACCTGAAAGAGTGATACGGAGTGATCCAGCCCTGCGGTCATCACGATCTGAGCAGACGGGTGAAACTGCACGGAGCTCAGCTGATCACCGCCGGGACACTCACTGTTCGCATTCAAGCACTTCTTTATCTGCCAAACAAAGACCAAGAGCTGCTTACACAACAACTCAACACTTTAATCACACCTAATCGTTTTGCCCATTACCTATATAAAGACAGAAAAGACCATTAATAATGACAACAATAATAGTAGTAATGATTATTATTATTATTTTACAGAGCAACAGTAAACTGCTGGCAAACCTCCAAGCTGCTGTTTTGTTGACGACAAATGGCATTTTTGTAAACTGTTGCCATCACAATGACAGCATGTCTTTTCATGGCTGAACTGGTAACAGGTCAAGCGGCAGACGTGGACTGAAACACTACCTTGATGATTCCCTTCGGCAGGCTGTCAGACGAGCCGATGAAGTTACCAGTCCTGCGCAACAGTTCTTCACTTTCATCCTCATCTTCAGTCTCAGGCTCTGCTGTGCAGAGAGGAAAAAACATTTATGATGATCAGTCTGCTGAACACTCACCAGCTTCAGTTAACTAGGACATCCCTCAATAAATCAGTTATCCAGTAATCACCTTTCTTCTGACTCCTCTTTGCGGTCACTTCTGCCCAGCTGGGTGTGCCGCCCATGGCTTTCTGAAACCTGTCGAACAAATCAGACGCATTTTCCTTCCGACTGTTGTTTTCTGTGAAACGAAACGCTTTATTTCGCTATAACTTACTGCTCCTTTAAGCGCTGCTGCAGCCTCGGTTTTGTCATTTTATTCTCTGCTTCACTCTTTTTAAAGTCTCTGCGAAACCGATGCGTCATGTCAACCCTTGAAAAAAATAAAAATTAGAGAAATGAATCACCTGAAAATGAAACAAGCATACTGACAGGAAGGCTGTGAGATCGTCTAAAAGCAGTTAGCCAGCAAATCTAATCAAGTGATGCTTCAGTTCAGGGCTCTCCATCCCGCTGTCCTGCAGAGTTCAGCTCTAACCCTAATCACACACACCTGAAGCAGCTACTCAAGCTCTTACGAGGCACACTAGACACTTGCAGGTGTGTTGATTTGGAGCTGAACTCCAGGAGCGAGTTTGGACACCCCTGCTTTAGTTTCCAGTGAGCTCCACAGCAGCATGAGAGCAGGAGTATGCCTCACTCTTCATCCAGCTCATCGTCCTCATCCTCCCACACTGCGCTCCTGACGGCGGGCCGCTCGGAGCCGCAGTCCTCGGAGCCGACGCTGTGTGTGTCGTCATCCTCCAGTAGCACGCTGCTGTCCTGCTGAAACACACACACATTCACATCACACTCAGCCGAATGTGTGAAGAGAAAGCCTTCTAACGCTGCCGTCACCGCTCTCAATCATTCTTTTACATAGCTTTAGGTAACACTTTAGTTTAGGGCCCAATTCATACACTTAAAAGGTCAGAAAAACTACCATTTAACACAGGTTAAAACAAAAATGTCCCTGCAAATCACTTTCAGGAGTCAAATATCGCCTGGTAATGCGAAGGTCAATGTTTTGTCATTGATCAGCAGGTGCTCCAAAATTTTTAAATGTAACTAGTTATTTATTAGCATGCATATTACCAGCATATTGGCTGTTCATTAGTACTTATAAAGCACATATTAATGCCTTATTCGGCATGAGCATATTTTAGATCCCTTAAAGCAGGGGTGCCCAAACTCGGTCCTGGAGGGCCGGTGTCCCGCAGAGTTCAGCTCCAACCCCAATTACACACAGCTGAAGCAGCTGATCAAGCTCTTATAGGCACACTAGACACTTCCCAGCAGGTGTGTTGAGGCACGCTGGAGCTAAACTCTGCAGGACACCGGTGTTGTGCCGAATTCTGCACCCCTGCCAGATTTCTGCACCCCCTCGTTGACGTCGCTACCTGATTGCCTAATCCTAACCCCTCCCCTACTCCTAAACCTACCAATACTAACGTTAGGGGGTGCATAATCTGGCAGGGTGCAAATTTCGGCACTACACCGGCCCTCCAGGACCGAGTTTGGGCACCTCTGCCTTAAAGGGATAGCTCGCCCAAAACTGTATATTCTGTCATGAAGCCCCCGCACCCGCACCTGCGCCAGCCGCTCGCTCAGCCGCTCCTCCGCGCCGAACACCAGCTCCTCCAGCAGCCTGACGGACGCGTCCTCCCCGCCGAGCGTCGCGCACAGCGCCGAGTGCTTCTTCTGCTTCAGACGCTCCTCCGCCGCGCCCGCGTCCTCGCTCGGAGGCCTTTTCGCGCTCTTTCTTTGCTTTCCAGCGGCAGATTCAGACGAATCCATTATGAACACAGGTCAAATAAATAGCGCTACTGTCTCTGTTAGTGCTGCAGATTTGGCTCTAAGCTACAACACGAGTTCACGGTAAACTCTCCGCGTGACATGTGCGCGGAACTTCTTCTTCTTCTTCTTCTTCTTTCAGGTTTAATGGCGCATTACCGCCACCTACTAGACTGGAGTGTGCGCATTAGACTGACATCAGAGGAGTGGAGAGGAAGAGAAAAAAACAATTATTTAATTCCCTATTAAATTCTTTCACTTAACTCAGTGTTTTTCAAAAATACCATTAATAAATTGCGTATTCTCCCAGATGTTTTCCCTAATAAATGCTCAAGTGTCATGCTTTGTTCATCCACTTGTGCCTATAATTCTGCCCTTTCTTCTTCATATTGTTTGCAGTCTAACAGTATATGCTTCACTGTCTCTTGTACATTACAATAATTGCATAATCCAGTGGGATGTTGTCTTTAAAGCAGTGTGGCCCATTCTAAGACGTGAGACTAGCATCTCCTCCCGTGGGCTTCTGCTCGTCCTCATGCTTGTGACTACTTGATGTTGTGTACTGTATACATGACGTCCTGTATCCGCTGTGTTCCAATATTCCTGCCCTATTTTAAGTGAATGTTGCTTTATGATGGTTGCATAATCCAGTGGGATGTTGTCTTTAAAGCAGTGTGGCCCATGCTAAGACGTGAGACTAGCATCTCCTCCTGTGGGCCTCTGCTCGTCCTCATGCTTGTGACTTCTTGATGTTGTGTACTGTATACATGACGTCCTGTATCCGCTGTGTTCCAATATTCCTGCCATATTTTAAGTGAATGTTGCTTTATGATGGTTTTGACCTCTGCTCTACTTATTGGTACGTGTACATCTACTGTTTCATGCTTTGTTTTTTTTTTGCTAGCATATCCACAACTTCATGTCCTTCCACCCCTACATGTGCAGGAACCCAAAGGAAGGAGACAGCCATTCTCTTATTATGAAGTGTGAGAAGCAAGTGGAGTATTTGATAAATGAGGTCTTGTCTACATGACGCTCTCCCAGATTGAATGCTTAATAATGCTGATAAACTGTCCGAGCCAACCAAATAATTTACCTTTAATTCCTAATTTGTCAAGTTTAATAAGAAGTCCATTCTTCCACAGCATATTATATGCTTTTTCAACGTCAAAGAACACAGGAATTACACTTTCCTTATTAGTTTGTGCTTTCCTAACTTCTGCTTCTAAGCACAAAATGCATTTAAGATAGCCCTTTTTAATTCAAACATAGTAAAAGTCAGGTCCATATCTCCTCCTGATGCAGATCTACTTTCTCTTATTCCAGGGTATTCCAACAGTGTCTGATTCCTATGCTGCTTATCTATTGTGGATACATTTCCAGAACTGTGGATTTTCACAAAGGTTTCTACCAAAAGCTCTGCTTTTTCTGCATTACTAACTGCATTCTTATTATTGCTACATAATACTGGCTGAGTTTCACTTCCAATTGTATTGCAATACTGTCTCCAATACATGCGTTTGACTGACCTAATCACTTTCCTAACTACTGCTTGTGCCCTTTTGTAGCTAATTAAAGTTTCTAGTGTGTGATGAGCTTTAAGCTGTCTAAATGCTTTATTTCTTCTTTTAACTGCTATTCTACAGCTCTCATCCCACCACGGCACGCTTTTCCCCCATTTATTTCCTGTACTTTTAGGAATTGTTTCTTCTGCTGCTTGTATAATGTTTGCGACTACTACACTATTCATTTCCTCCACATCTGTTATATCTCTACTCAGTATTTCCACACACTTAGTCTCACTAATTTCTTGAAATGTCTGCCAGTCAGCTTAATCTAACTTCCACCTTGGTATTTTCACTTCCCCATCCTGGTGTAACTCTATGCCAATCCTAGTTATTATCGGATAGTGATCACTACCCACTGTCGACCTGCCAATTACTTCCCATGCCCCCATGCTCTCAATTTCAATTGACACTAGTGTTAGATCAATAGTATTACTTGAACTATTATACCGCGTGCCCTTTCCATCTTTCCATCACACCAACTCCTTATCATCTATAAATTTCTCTATTGCTAATCCATTTATATCTGTGTTCTTACTTCCCCATAATGTACTGTGTGCATATACCACTATTTTGCCCTGCATTGATCCGCAAACTAATTCCAACATATCAGTACTTAATCTATTGCAAGGGTTGTAAAAATTGGTTATTTTTATACTGTTTCCCCCTGATCATACTTCAGTTACAACAGATTCATGTTCTTTCCCTTCACTAATAAGTTTATATCTTACCCCACTTTTAACAAAAGTTGCTACACCTCCACCTCCACCTTTTCCTGTTTCTCTATCTCTCCTAATTGAAGTATATCCATACAATACAAAGTCCAACTGTGGTTTTAACCATGTTTCTTGCACACATATTACATGAGGTCTATCTGCTAAATCTGAGACAAAACTCTTGAATTCCTGTCCATTTGCTATAAGGCTCCTGGAGTTCCATTGCAATATAGCTAATATCATAAAGAGCCACCAACCCATGTCTGCGAGCTTGTGCTTCCTGCCACTATCATTTCTTCCACTACCTCACAGCTAAGCCCTTTTATTCCTAAATACTTTTCCGCTGATTTAACTATTATTTTGATCTTTTCTGTCTTCCTGTCTGTCTGTGCCGAGCAGTTTATCACCTCAACCATAAACAACACAAATTCATTTTTGCCCATAACTAACAAATCCTTCTTTGTCTAAATTTTCTCACACTTCCTACAAGACCTACTTTTATTTTCTTTGAGTTCTGGTTTATAGGCTTCCAGGTCCATATCTCCTCCTGATGCAGATCTACTTTCTCTTATTCCAGGGTATTCCAACAGTGTCTGATTCCTATGCTGCTTATCTATTGTGGATAAATTTCCAGAACTGTGGATTTTCACAAAGGTTTCTAACAAAAGCTCTGCTTTTTCTGCATTACTAACTGCATTCTTATTATTGCTACATAATACCGGCATTTCCAGCTTTCTACCTAATCCACTCATTCTCCTGATTGTTCCCCATATGTCTGACAACTGAGTTTCACTTCCAATTGTATTGCAATACTGTCTCCAATACATGTGTTTGACTGACCTAATCACTTTCCTAACTACTGCTTGTGCCCTTTTGTAGCCAATTAAAGTTTCTAGTGTGTGATGAGCTTTAAGCTGTCTAAATGCTTTATTTCTTCTTTTAACTGCTATTCTACAGCTCTCATCCCACCACGGCACGTGTTTTCCCCGTTTATTTCCTGTACTTTTAGGAATTGTTTCTTCTGCTGCTTGTATAATGTTTGTGACTACTACACTATTCATTTCCTCCACATCGGTTATATCTCTACTCAGTATTTCCACACACTTAGTCTCACTAATTTCTTGAAATGTCTGCCAGTCAGCTTAATCTAACTTCCACCTTGGTATTTTCACTTCCCCATCCTGGTGTAACTCTATGCCAATCCTAGTTATTATCGGATAGTGATCACTACCCACTGTCGACCTACCAATTACTTCCCATGCTCTTATTCCTGCAATTTCAATTGACACTAGTGTTAGATCAATAGTATTACTTGAACTATTATACCGCGTGCCCTTTCCATCATTAATACACACCAACTCCTTATCATCTATAAATTTCTCTATTGCTAATCCATTTATATCTGTGTTCTTACTTCCCCATAATGTACTGTGTGCATATACCACTATTTTGCCCTGCATTGATCCGCAACCAGTTACAGCATCTCAGCTTTACTCCTTCTCCACATTCCCCATACTCATGCTCGCCTGAACACCTACCACATCTAGATATTTTAATCAAATTCGCAAATTCTATGGGATTACAATTCTGCCACAATTCTGCGCGCGAAAGATCATATTTTGTTTTGTGGAGAAAATGTTTGTCTCGCAAAGAAGAAAGTATTTAAAATAAGTTTTTGGATGTGTGCAGACCTTCTCTTTTACGCGTGCAACGTTTCACTAGCTTGCTCACCTGATGCCCTCCCTAAGTGCTCGCTAAATGCCAACAGCTCTCTGCTCAGCACAACCCAGCCTTACAATGTGCCATAATTCCAGCCAATCAGAGACCGAGGCTGCTAAATTCTGATTGGCTGCCTTGACAACCAATCACAACTTTCCTTGCATTACCTCGACAGCAGAAGAGGAAAAATACCAGTGGTGCTCGCTGCAGAGCCAAATGGGAGGGGCTAGACCTCCAGCTCCTCCTCGCTGGATCTAGTGGGCGGGGCTTGAAGCGCTATCACGCGCCACCATGTGGCTGTTAATGTTATTGCCAGTTCAACCGTAATGGAAGTAAATGCTTGTTTTGATGCGCAAGATGCTGGCATAGATAATGGTGGCTTATTTTACTGTGACAAACGGCATTACGTAAATACTTTTTTTAAATAATGCTTTATTGTCAACAAATAGCATGCACAATTCCATATCCCACTGTATTACGGAAATACTTGATAAGAACATTACTCACACTATATGTGTGTTTCTAACACCTTTTTAAACTTTGTGTCTATGTAAAATTGTCATATTATTTTCTCAGAATAGTTTCCTCACTTTTAAAGTTGCTTTGGATAAAAGCGTATGATATGATTATGTAAATTACTCGACTTAGCAGACAATGTGAAAGCTTACCATCTGTGCACCCCTCTTTAATTTTTGGCCACCGCATTGACGTGTGGGTTATTTATGAACTAAACTAAATCATCTGATTAATTGTAATAACTAATAATAAATAATAAAGTTAGACTAATTCATGTAATCTGCCCAATCCCACTGTATTATGGAAATACTTGATAAGAACATTACTCACACTATATATGTGTGTGTTTCTAACACCTTTTTAAACTTTGTGTCTATGTAAAATTGTCATATTATTTTCTCAGAATAGTTTCCTCACTTTTGAAGTTGCTTTGGATAAAAGCGTATGATATGATTATGTAAATTACTCGACTTAGCAGACAATGTGAAAGCTTACCATCTGTGCACCCCTCTTTAATTTTTGGCCACCGCATTGACGTGTGGGTTATTTATGAACTAAACTAAATCATCTGATTAATTGTAATAACTAATAATAAATAATAAAGTTAGACTAATTCATGTAATCTGCCCATTTTTGTATGTATATGTGAGTGCATGAACTCCAACAGGCTGGTTGTAATTGTTTTTAATCTATAGTAAATTTAAATGGAATATTGACTGTAATTTTAGATACTCAACCTTCATGCTCTGAGATTAGTGAGGCATCCTCTCCAACATTTGGGATAAGATAGATGTAATTTAATAGTCACATACTCCACTGTCCTACAAGTGATGCACTGGATTTATTTGTTTCTATTAACCCAAATTAGCAAAATGTGCATCTAAACATAAAATAAATCTTAAATCTAGATAAAATGTCATAAAATAATATCATAAATATATTTCAAGAACACAACACTTCTTTCACACAAACTTTTAATGAAATTTTACAAAACAAAAATCAATATCTACATTATAGTAACAGTAACCCACTGGTAGATTCACAAATGAGGGTTGTGTAAACAAGACACACGGATAGCTCTTTTGTCTCGTATGACCTGCGAGAATAATTCCATGTCCAATATGCAGCAAACTTGACCTCAAAATGACTTTCAAAGTTTGGATAAAAGGCTACCAACAAACCTACACCATGAGATGTCTGGTTAGTTTGTGACTTTTATCCTGAAACTTAGGATTTCAGCTGAACATTTTCAATGGCCAAAATTTCGGTGCATCCTTGAGAATTGGATCAATCGAAAGCCCATGATGCACACTTTTTGTTTATTTTTGAACATGTATAGGAGAGCATGGCTTAAAGAATGCCTTATCAACAGCAAAGATGCCATTTTTGGCATTAATGCATTGGCATGATAGATGCCGCTTTGCTGTAATATCTGCTACCCTTTGCTTTGTCTTCGGTTGATATGAACCAGCAAGTTCCTTTGATTTATTTTAATGTCACAGTGTGTGCAAGTCACCCTGACTTGCTGCCGGACACGTACTCTTTTTGGTGACAATGATGCTGGAGATGGAGGTGTTGCTGCTGATGCTGGAGATGGAGGTGGTGCTGCTGATGCTGGAGATGGAGGTGGTGCTGCTGATGCTGGGGATGGAGGTGGTGCTGCTGATGCTGGGGATGGAGGTGGTGCTGCTGATGCTGGAGATGGAGGTTGTCTAGATGCTGAATTTTTACACATTTTAAACTGTGTAATAAGACTATCCCGTCTAATTACTGTTGATGTACAGTAACAGCAGTGGAAATGTGGTGATTGCCTGCACTTTAAACCACACTTGATGATGATGATAAAATCTCAAATGTAAAAAGAATAAATTAGCACAATTGTCTTGTTTACATGTTTAATACAGTGCATCGCCTATGCTGAGGTTTTGTGATGTAACACCTTGCTCAAGAGCACAACAACATTAAGATCCTTTATTATATTTTTTACCACACTCCCACCAAACACTAAGGCCAGTGTGAGTGAAGGTTTTGTTCTGTCCAAACAGAACACATGTAATTCAACCAAATAAAGCCCTGATTAGAAACTATTAGCTGAACATGCTACTACATGCTGGAACAAATGCCTGACAGATGGCTGATTGCCATGTAAAGAGTTTTTATATACTTGTTTTTCAGATTTACAGTGATCCAAATTAAGTAATGTAATGCAGAAAAACTATAACAACAACAAAAATCTTAATTGAAGTATGTGAAATTCAGACTTCCTAAAGGTTTCACAACACAAGAACATATTAAATGAACAATATATTTTTAGTTTAAAATGCTAGGAAGAAATGACTATGACATGCAAAAACATTAAAATTCAACAAGCATTCTCACACCCACAGTACTATAATTAAAACAATTCACACACAGACACACACACAAACATACCTTCTTCTTGAACTGCATTTCGCATGTGATCAGCTGCATGATTTCGGAGCTCATGTAAATGGTTATACACAGATTTACAGGAGGCACAGTGGTATTTTTGGCAGCACACTGTGCATCTCTAGATAGACAGCAGGGGATCCTGTCCTTGCAAAATACTGTCTGATGCATCTGTGCAGGTTAAACAAATTCTGAAATTAAATAAAATAAAAACTATGAGTAAATAGTTAAAAAAATGCTCAAATGTAGCAAGGGGGATGGGAAAATGCTAGCACTTATTAGTTATCGATAGTTACGCGAAAAAACTAACGTTACCGATTCATGTTTCAGGGGGTCAAAACATAACAATAACATTAATAGTCATGTCGAGACCGCGATAAATGTAAGATTTAGATTTTATATACATCTCAAAGTTCAGTTTATCTTTAAAGTACAGTTTTCTTACCGTGCGATACAGGTTGTACATCAGTTCGAACTCTACTCTACCTGTGCGCGCGGCGGTGCATCTGGACCAATGATGTCTCAAGCCCCGCCCACTAGATCCAGC
>NW_015506295.1:341697-342950 GCF_001515645.1 Sinocyclocheilus grahami
CAGAAAAACTATAACAACAACAAAAATCTTAAGTGAAGTATGTGAAATTCAGACTTCCTAAAGGTTTCACAACACAAGAACATATTAAATGAACAATATATTTTTAGTTTAAAATGCTAGGAAGAAATGACTATGACATGCAAAAACATTAAAATTCAACAAGCATTCTCACACCCACAGTACTATAATTAAAACAATTCACACACAGACACACACACAAACATACCTTCTTCTTGAACTGCATTTCGCATGTGATCAGCTGCATGATTTCGGAGCTCATGTAAATGGTTATACACAGATTTACAGTAGGCACAGTGGTATTTTTGGCAGCACACTGTGCATCTCTAGATAGACAGCAGGGGATCCTGTCCTTGCAAAATACTGTCTGATGCATCTGTGCAGGTTAAACAAATTCTGAAATTAAATAAAATAAAAACTATGAGTAAATAGTTAAAAAAATGCTCAAATGTAGCAAGGGGGATGGGAAAATGCTAGCACTTATTAGTTATCGATAGTTACGCGAAAAAACTAACGTTACCGATTCATGTTTCAGGGGGTCAAAACATAACAATAACATTAATAGTCATGTCGAGACCGCGATAAATGTAAGATTTAGATTTTATATACATCTCAAAGTTCAGTTTATCTTTAAAGTACAGTTTTCTTACCGTGCGATACAGGTTGTACATCAGTTCGAACTCTACTCTACCTGTGCGCGCGGCGGTGCATCTGGACCAATGATGTCTCAAGCCCCGCCCACTAGATCCAGCGAGGGGGAGCTAGAGGTCTAGCCCCTCCCATTTGGCTCTGCAGCCAGCACCCTCTCAAAAATACAGTGCATGCATAATTATGCAAGTTAAGCAGATTTTACCAATTCCAAACAACATCAGTCTTAATAACCACTATTAATCTTGTATTTAATAATTTATAATTTATATATAATTATTCATGAAGGCTGAAGTGAAAAATGTCTTATATTCAGGTGCAAGTTGATATTCTGATCATATATTTTCCAAGCACATTTTGCCATTTCCGAATGACATTAATCTTAATAACTACTATTAATCTTGTATTTAATAATTTATAATTGATATATAATTATTCATGAAGGCTGAAGTGAAAAATGTCTTATTTTGTGTGCATAATTAAGCAGATTTTGTTTTACAGATAAAATTAGCCAAAAAAGTTATTTAACTCAGACTGAAAGTAAAAAATTATTAAATGCCCAGAAATATTCAAAACTAATACAATGC
>NW_015506296.1:0-288 GCF_001515645.1 Sinocyclocheilus grahami
CTCACCGACCACCAGCCGTTTAAGGATTTCTGAGAATAACGGTATATATTAATGCAGAAAACTCATTATTACGTTTTATGTTTGACTTTTATTAGTTAAATTAATAAATGGTTAGTGTTATTTTTATAGAACAAGGCTACGATGAGAGAGACCTAACAGCGTGGTCTGACTCGATGATCCACGCATGGGATCAGGTAACCTTCACCGATTCGGAGAGTGAGGAAGAGGATGAATTACCACATGAAATTCCACAGGAACTGTTCCGCGAACGTGATTTAAATAGAAGGC
>NW_015506296.1:4467-5318 GCF_001515645.1 Sinocyclocheilus grahami
ATCAGCTGTAAAACAGTGATTCTGTCCAAATTCCCTTTAAAATCTAAATTTTAAGCTAAATTGACCTGTTTCCCTTACAGTTTTTACACACACACATTTCAAGAAAAACATCAAACGTACGTGGTATATAAACAATGTAATGACCGTGTTTCCAGAAAAGAGTAAAAAACGGGGTCAAGACGAATATTTAAGTGTTGTTAATTTAAAAACTAGTTAAGATTTTGTTACAAGTTAGAAAATAAAAAAAACTAGGCTACTGACCATCTAAAACAAACAAACAAACAAACAAAAATATCAGATATGTTCGTTAAACAGTACGTGGCAGTCAAAAATCTTGTAACATTACAATTTAAAAGTTTTAGAGTTTGTTACCAGTTCGAAAAGAAAAGAAAAAATGCTGACTTATCTTACCATCTAGCTAAAACAAACAAAAAAGTATCATACGTTCGTTAAAAAATACGGCAGTTACATTTTTAAAGTTAGAGTTTGTTACCATTTAGAAAAGAAAAGAAAAAATGCTGACTTCTCACCATGATCTAAAACAAAAAGTATCAGATACGTTCGTTAAAACTTCAGTATAAGATACTTGTCAAAATCTATGTTGTAGTCTATCATTACAATTTAAAACTAGTTAGAGTTTGTTACCAGTTAAACAAAAATAAAAAAGACCCTCTCATCTCACGTTGTTTCCGTCAGATCATCCTCACACGCAGCTGTCAAAACTCGGAATGAGCTCAGAAGCGCGTAGGCCAGGCCAGACCTACAGCCCTCCCCTAACACCGGAGGAGAGACCGTCGCAAAGATAGATTTAAATGTATGGTAAAAAAGAATTAAGCAAAATAATGTTTTAA
>NW_015506296.1:6348-6902 GCF_001515645.1 Sinocyclocheilus grahami
ACACACACACACACACACACAAGCAATTATGAGGTATACCTAATGCAAACAAGAGAATAGATCTCTTTGATTTTCCAACGTGAGACTTACATCAGACCTATTTCAAACGTGCATTTGAGCACGTGGTTTACAAGGTGTGAGTTCGATAAACAGATATCCGAACTTTGATTTTTCGGCGTTTAAAAACCCCCATTGCGTTCAAACATGTGTAGATAAGGATATATCTAACAACCTCAAGATGAAAGTCTATGGCTACGCCCCAGGATATGTAATAAAAGACCAGACAGGGTCTGAGGTAGATCGCACCGCTAATATCACACCATTAACTTGTAAAAGAAAAAAAAAGAAAAAATGGTGTTAGGATACCCCCTACTGGTAGTTATCGGATATCGATATCCATCGGAGTTCTAAGAGCCGCCCCATACTCCAAACCGTTAAAAAGCAAAATTTGTTCTACGTTCATTACCTGTAAACTCTTCAAGTTGTTCGACATTATCTCATCAATCGACGGAACGATGGCTGACAATTACGATGGTAAGTGTGTTTTTCATCTG
>NW_015506296.1:8643-8959 GCF_001515645.1 Sinocyclocheilus grahami
TTTTCCACGACATTCTAATTTATTGAGATGCACCTGTATTACCTACAGAGGCGTTGTTGCAAGAGGTTGTAGTTAGGGCGGAATCACGTCATGAGACAAACAACGTCACAAGAACCACCCCCGAGCACGTTATGTCTTCAGAGGAAGAGTCTCACATGCTCACCGCCAGCACCAGCGATCACACCCCAGCCGCATCCAGATCCCCAACGCCGCTATTAAGGCCCCTGCATACAGATGGTCAGGGTGTAAAACGGTTGAGGTTACCGAGCAGGAAACCGATGACTCACCGACCACCAGCCGTTTAAGGATTTCTGAG
>NW_015506296.1:10753-11185 GCF_001515645.1 Sinocyclocheilus grahami
TTCTGTTATGAAATGCATAAACAACCACAATGTGAAGGGGTGAGATCCCAGTGTGATCTCGTAAAATACTGCAACAAGTGTTACAGACAGTACAGATCAAAATGGTCAGGTGATAAACTACTAACACACAAATGTGCACCATCGAGATGTGTGCATTGCAGTGATATTCTGATAGATGAAGAGCATCACAGTTGCTATATTCAACCTGCCAAACCTGCCGAACATAGCCAAGCTTACATTTATTTTGACTTTGAAACAATGTACGAAAATGGAAAACACACAGCTAATTACATATGTGCCGTTTCACAAAGTGGTGAAGAATTCACAGCCGAGGGTGTTGACTGCGTGGACTGTATGATCAAACATTTCAGATGTCCAAAATTTGCAGATTTTACATTTATCGCACACAATTCTTCGGGTTTCGATTCTTTT
>NW_015506296.1:15542-15797 GCF_001515645.1 Sinocyclocheilus grahami
GTATTCATTTCGCGATGTCTCAGTAATAATCGATTAACATCTGTCTTCGATTGGATATCTCAACGATTGAATCAAAAATCGTGTATACGATAATGGTTATGGATGGTCTGAGAGGCTGTCTGAATCGGGCTTCTAGTCTAATGTTTCCCGATCTAATTAGTGAAACATGATTCGAACAATCTTGCGTGTATCCGTTTAGAAAATCCTGTCAATCTATTGCCAGAGGCTGATTTTTAAGATGTCTTCCGGTAGATA
>NW_015506296.1:21241-21540 GCF_001515645.1 Sinocyclocheilus grahami
CTGTAGGGAGGAGGCTGCTATTTTTATTGTATTTTTACTGTTTTGAGGCCAGTTAAGGGGGTGAGTTAAAGTACTGTTTTATTGTTAATTTGTTTTGTCTCAGCAGTTTAGTTAAGATTTTACTCCTCAGACTAGTGCTCTTTCAATTCTAAATATTGCTGCATCCTCTAAAAACTCCTAGACTCATATAGATACAGTATACCCAGAGACACTGAAAAGTTTAAACAATAAAGCCTAAAACCTCTTCCTGCTCGACATACTTGAGTTTGTCCAGTGAGCAGTTTGGATCCTCCAGTTTT
>NW_015506296.1:25932-26571 GCF_001515645.1 Sinocyclocheilus grahami
AATTAAACGTCTAAGGTTTTTACAACACGGTACGAAATGTAAATATTTCGTCTCACGTAGTGTATCGAAACGAGAAAGGCTCCGGGTGTCTGGGGTTTGTGTGATTACTGAAGCGTCCAAATCAGCGTAATGTATTTCAAAAGGTGGTGAAACATCTAAGACTGTTTCTGGGTTTGCAATTCATTTGCAATCTAATGAGTTTGAGGGTTGTGGTGTTGTGTGTCAGCTAAAGTTCAGTGATCAAAGGGTATCAATTCCAGCTATTTATGACGTGCACCTGCGAGTGTGAACTTTGTCAAAAATTTAGTCAAAAGTTCAGTGGATGGTCAAAGGATGTGACCCCCTTTTTAACCACAAACATCTGGTTAGGTTAAGAAGAAAAACAGGGATGTTAATAATAATGTAAAACTGGTGGATGTGATTTCACAGAGGTTCCGGATACACTCAGATAGATAGAGAAAAGACAATAACAATAACGTGAAATAAATAGGGTGGGGTAGGGTGATTGTTTTTAACAAGTCAATCTATGCTGTAGGAAAGTTTGTATAATTTTACTTCATTTTAGTTAAATTTGATATCTTTATTCACTCAGAATGTTGTCATGTTTAAAACGTACGTACACACACACACACACACACA
>NW_015506296.1:30531-30759 GCF_001515645.1 Sinocyclocheilus grahami
AACTTGTAGACGAACAACATGAATGGTTGGGTGCATCTATAGACAACAATGAACAGATCGGTGCCGGTCCTTCTAATGGCGTCCCCTCAGGTTATGATCCCTCAGCTCCAGATATGGGTCTCAGCCAGAACTGTATAGCTAGACTAGTAAGAGAAGGCGGTCGTGTGGGTGATTTTACAATTGTCCCAAGACCAAGATTTAACGGTTTAGAAATTCGCAGAACTTTAA
>NW_015506296.1:30769-31129 GCF_001515645.1 Sinocyclocheilus grahami
CAATACAGACGTGGGTTTAGATTCTGCTTTAGAGTTATGCATAACGGTAGCACGAAACAAACAAGGCGGCATGCGTAGGAAGTTAGCCGACCTGGCCTACAATACGGTTATAAGGAAAAATAAAATGAATTTATTCATCCCTGAAAATATAGCAGACTATATGTGTTTTAGCATATGCATAGCTCATTTTTTAAATCCTCAATCCCCGACAGCGATTTGGTGAATATAGCCAAAAAAATACATACAGATCTGGGTTACAATCCCTGAGATAAAATTGCATTTAATGATGTTTTTAAATTTGAAGAATTTCTAGACCTGAAAATAGTCATCTTTCACAGATCGTGTTCAGGTAAATTGGAG
>NW_015506296.1:32820-33088 GCF_001515645.1 Sinocyclocheilus grahami
AATGTCAGTGGGAGAAATCCAAACAAAACGATTCTGATGTCAAAGATTTTATGAGTAGTTATAAAGCACCAGCAAGGCTTAATCCCAGGGAATCGCTTTTTGGAGGTTGGACTAATGCACTCAAGCTATACCACAAGGCCAGCGAAGATGAACGCGTCTCCTATTTGGACTTTACATCTCTGTATCCTTATGTGCAGTTGTGTAAAACCTACCCTATCAGTCATCCTGAAATAATTTTAAAGGACTTTGAACCGATCGAATCGTATTT
>NW_015506296.1:37307-37530 GCF_001515645.1 Sinocyclocheilus grahami
TAATTTATTAAACCAACAGGTGCACCATCTGCTATATTAGAGCCGCCGGGCGTGGTTATCTTGATTCGTGTGTATAGCAGAGTATTATTCAAATCTGTGTAGTCCTCCCCCCGTCCCTGGTATAAAAAATTCTAATGGCGATGAATCCGTTATTGCAGATAGAGGTGGTATTTCAACATATGTATTTTTTTCAATTGATGTCTGGGTCATAGGAACTGTAAAT
>NW_015506296.1:39347-39702 GCF_001515645.1 Sinocyclocheilus grahami
TGTCAACCAGATCTGCTTGAAACTGTACATCTTTCCCGTACACCACCAATCTATTCCGCTTGTATTTAATAGGTGCGGTTCTGTGTAATGTGTATCCTGAGCGGATAACCAATCTGACACTTCATCCTTCAGAGTTACACCGTATTCCTGTAGCACACCCCATTTTAATCGCTCTTTACCCCCCAAAGACCCGGGGTTCATTGGGTTGTAGTACACTATCTCACCCCCACTGTTTTTCAGAAAATAATGACAGAGTGAATAGCGTCAAAAGGTTTTTATTTGCAATAGAGGCCACACAAAACATTAAATATGATTGGATATACAATAACTAATTATATATCATCTAGATATCGAA
>NW_015506296.1:42035-42253 GCF_001515645.1 Sinocyclocheilus grahami
AAACAGGTGTCCATTTATGGTAGGAGGAGAGGGGTTTATGAGGGGCAATAAATCAAATTTTTTGCTACATAGTAGCCTATACTCTCTCTAGAATCATACCAACTTCCGTACCATCTTCATAACATCCGATGTCCCCTTTAAAGTTAGGGCTTTTTTGTTCCTTCTTTTACAAATTGTTAATGTTTGCAACATAAGTTATCATTTTGAATATGTTTGTT
>NW_015506296.1:43160-44623 GCF_001515645.1 Sinocyclocheilus grahami
TCCCCCCCCCCCCCCTACATCCCCTGCCGGTACGAGACTCGAACCCGCAAACTTTGGGTTACGAGTCCGACTCTCTAACCATGATTTCCACGACTTCCCCCTATATGCACTGAACAAAATTATAAATGCAACACTTTTGTTTTTGCCCCCATTTTTCATGAGCTGAACTCAAAGATCTAAGACTTTTTCTATGTACACAAAAGGCCTATTTCTCTCAAATATTGTTCACAAATCTGTGTTAGTGAGCACTTCTCCTTTGCCGAGATAATCCATCCATCTCACAGGTGTGGCATATCAAGCTGTTGATTAGACAGCATGATTATTGCACAGGTGTGCCTTAGGCTGGCCTCAATAAAAGGCCACTCTAAAATGTGCAGTTTTATCAAACAGCACAATGCCACAGATGTCGTAAGTTTTGAGGGAGCGTGCAATTGGCATGCTGACTGCAGGAATGCCTGTGAATTATTTCTCTACCATAAGCCGTCTCCAAAGGCGTTTCAGAGAATTTGGCAGTACATCCAACCGGCCTCACAACCTCACAACACGTGTAACCACACCAGCCCAGGATCTCCACATCCAAGATCGTCTGAGACCAGAAGTGTTGCGTTTATAATTTTGTTCAGTGTATTAGTACAATTTACAAGGCAGTGTTGACATAATTTGAATACTATCTTTTCTGAGAAAAAAGAAAGTTGAATTAACTTTACAGATAATGTTCCCTTTAATTTTACATTTGACTGAAATGTGTTGTTAAAGCTCTGGATAAAGCTCTTCCTCATCCCCTTCCCTGTCCACTTCATCTTCCAAATTTTCCAGTAGGTCAGACTCCAGCGTTCTACTGCTGCACAGAAAGCTGGAGTGTGAGTTCTTGTGAAGTTGTGGTGTGAACAAGAAAGAGCCTGAGATCACTTCAGTGCTGAAGAAGACCAAGAAAAGGACCGTGTTCTCTTTTGAGTCCACTATACTGTGAACACCATAAGGACTCTGTCAGTCCTGTGTCATGTGTTTCTCTCCCCATGTGCCTTCCTTTACCCAGTTTCTCCCATGTTTATTATGTTTCTTGATTCCAAGTGTGTCTCATTTAGTTCCTGTACTTAAGCCTTGTGTTTCCTGAGTCCTGCGTTCAGTCTTAAATGTCTACCCCGTGTGCTACGTGTGTGCTCCTTGTTCCTTGAGAAATCAAGTGTATTATGCTTCTGGATTCCCTCTGTCTCCGCGCTCCTTCGTCTCCTCGCTCCGACACAGTAGGCACACCGTGACAGAAGACTGGACCGAAAAGAGTAAGCGGCGCCCCTTCTCCTCGTTTTGGTTTCCTTTTTGAAAGTGTTTTGTGTGAAAGTGTTTTGGCTCCAGTTCCCACGTCCAACCCAAGGAGGGCTCCAGTCCCCAAGTAAAGCCCAGAGAGGGCCGCTGTTCCCACATCTGGCACAGAGAGGGCCACAGTTCCGGAGTCAAGCCCAGGG
>NW_015506296.1:47210-59947 GCF_001515645.1 Sinocyclocheilus grahami
GTATGCTGGAATCGATGGATGCGTGAGGAAAAAATGGCCTCTTCCATTCCTTCTCAATCTCTGTATGGAAAACAGAAAGAAAGGAAGGCTCACCTGAGCTGGAGGGTTATGGCCAGAAAAAATAACATTCATCGAGAGGACCACGCGACGTCACTTTCTTTGCCCGCTTCACAGCAAGTAAAGCCTCACCGTGGCACGATCCATAACTTTCAACAGCTCATCATACGCAGGGCAGGAGGATTGGGAAGGCTCATCCTCAGCTTCTTTGCCCTCCTCAGACATTTCCTGCTTTTGCTGGGCTGAACCCAGCAAAGCACTGTCCCCTGGATCAGATGATGTTAATGAAATAACATCATCCTCCAACGGCTCACTCTCGTCCACAGCCGACGAACGCAAGAGGGAAAACCCCTCTTCAAACTCATCAGCCAGATCCACCTGCGATCCCCACAAGCTCATTCTTCTCCGTGCCTCAGCAGGGGCGGGTCCTGAATCGCGGGAAGCAGATGGCTGCCCGTCTTTCCTCGAAAAGAGAGACAAACGAGAGCGGAGCTTTTTCATTGGAAAAACGTTCGCAGTGCACGCCGATTGCTCCCTCGGAGACATCGCGTGCGTTCTCTTCACCCAAACAAATAACGCATAGATCGTGTGTGTCATCAGATGTTAAACAACGACAACACGAATACACAAATCATCTTAAACGCTTTGCTAGTGCTCGCCATAATGATATGAATAGAGATCGCTCTTACCACAGAAATGCACGCTTCAAACAAAACAGTCAATGAAGATGAAGAAGAGAATGATGTGTTCTCCCGGCGCCTATTTATACTATAGTCGCACCGGTAGTGACGTCATGGCTGTTGCCGGCCAACGTGTTGTTGGTGTTTTTTCAATGTATGCTTCAGACACGGTGTTGTATTTGGTAGTATGTAAGTAAGCAGTTACTCTATTAAATCAGGGTATTGACGAGGTAAGTAAAATAACAACTTCTTTATTTATCACTAATACGCAAACTCATATTAATCATGTCTATCACACTCATGTCCTTCTTCTTCCCCTCATCTTCTTCCCCTCCTCCTTGTACTCACTAGTGCCCTCTAGTGCAATTACACAGAACACAACATCCCCCCCTTACATAAAGTCAGTAGGTGACTTATTCAATATTCAACCCGTAAAGCAATATGTATTTTAAGACCTCAGCAATAGCAATAGTAAAACACTTCTTAGCATACAAGAACATTATGCATTACTGTAAATGTCATCGGTTAAACTCTTAATTAACCTAACAGTATTATTTAGAAATACCATTCTAAATACCAATAAAATCTGTAATATCAATCCAGTACCTTTAACACAATAGAACAAGTACATGTGATTTTCACCCCTTTTTTCACAATCATGTCATCTTTTGAATCACTGCTTTATGAAATCTTTCAGCCACACCGGTGGTTTAACTCCTCTTTCACTTCTCCTGAGAGTGATTGGGCAGTTTTGAGCAGGCAGATTTGATCCCTGAACCGTTTTTTCAATTTGATCTGGAAATTTTGTCAATCTCAGTCCATTCCATTTCTTTCCATCACTAAGCAAGAACGAACTTGGTCCAATCTTTTCACGAATCAACAAAGGTAAGGTATACTGAACATGAACATGATCTGGCTTTCTAATTCTTACTTGTTCCTTGACCTGGAAAGAAACAGGTTTCGCTCTCCTTTTCCTGTCTGTGTATTTTTTACTTTTCTCCTGTCTTTCCTTGACAGTATCTCGTACACCAGCACATTTGTCACTTTTCTCCCTCACAGGAAAAATGTTTATCTTCGTTCTCATTTTTCGGTTGTGCAAATGTTCAGATGGAGATACACCGGTCGTAGCATGAGGAGTAGCACGATAACTCTGAAGAAACTCAACTACTGACGGTCTCCAAGCTTTTCTCATTTGTTCCACAGATAAGATACATTCTTTCAGTACTCTGTTCCAGCGTTCAACCGCATCATTTCCTTGTGGGTGATACACACTCGTACGCAGGTGTTTGATGCCACGTTCAGAAAGAAAATCCAAAAAAACTGAAGATAGAAACTGAGGTCCATTGTCCGTAACAACAAACAATGGGTTTCCTTCCTGTGCAAACACAGAATGTAAGAAAGAAGTAACAATCTCAGTAGTGACATGTGAAGAAAAAGCAACTTCTGGCCATTTGCTGTAATAGTCCACTAATGAAATTGCGAAACGACAACTTGATGCAGCATGTTCGAAAGGTCTGACGATATCAAGACCCAGTTTTTGCCAAGGTCCATCTGGCAACTCTACAGGTTGTAATGGAGCAGGAGCCATCTTCGCAGTCTTATCATTGAGTTGACAAGTAAGACAGGTTGAAATCACTGAGTGAACTAACGAATCCATTTTTTTCTACTAGTTCCGTTCACGTAGCCTTTGTTTTGTTCTGACCAAACCTTGGTGTGTTTCGTCAGCCAGCTTTACCAGGGTTGAACGAAGAGAAAAAGGGACAACGACACGATGTTCACCTCGCATGATCAATCCTTCATGTATGGACAGTTCATCACGAATGAAAAAGAATGTGGACAAGAACATAACATGTGGATAAGAAACATCCCTTCAGTATTTGCGTTCTAAGTAACCTCAGCTCAGGACAAGATTCAGAAGCTTCTGTGAAATCCTCCATGGACACAGAATGTAATCCTGAAAAGAGTGCGGCAACCATTTCTGGTTCTTCAATGTGCTCAGTGGTCACTGGTAAGGGTATTCTAGATAAGCAATCCGCGGCCTGGTTTTGAGCACCAGGCCGGTATTCAATGTAATACGAAAAACATTTCAACCGGGCTGACCATCTAGCTACTCTCATTCCAGCACGGCCAATTCCTTTTGTGGCCAGCAAAGTAGTCAATGCTTTGTGGTCAGTACGTAAGGTAAAGGGATGATCCCATAAGTACGGGCGCCATTTCTCTACAGCGAACACACAAGCTAAATCCTCTTTTTCCACTGTACAGTATTTTCTCTCTGCCGCACTAAGCGTACGTGAAGTAAAAGCGACAGTGCGTTCTACTGCATGGAGTTGTGTCAGTACTCCCCCAAGACCATAGTCCGAACCATCAGTTGACACGATCTTAGGAAGGAAAGGGTCAAAAAGTTCAAGCACTGGGCTCTCCACCAGCACAGCTTTTGGTTTGTTAAAGCAGTGGTCTGTTTCTGCAGTCTATTCGAACACAGTTTCAGTAGCATTTCTCAGAAGAGCACGTAATGGTTCCACCTCCGTGACAAAGTTTGGGAAGAATTTACTGTACCACGAGATCAATCCAAGGAATGAACGAAGAGAAGATAAGTCGTGTGGAGTAGGAACATCGACCATAGCTTCGACGTGAGCAGCATCTGGTAAGATTCCTTTTTTTGAGATCATGTGACCCAGGAATTTGAGGGAAGTCTGGTTAAATGTGCATTTTTGCATGTTCAGTGTCAAATCAGCATCTGTCAATTTCTGAATGACAGTGTGTAGGGTTTTGTCATGTTCAGTCTGTGAAGTGGTGTAAACTATTATATCATCCAAATAGTTTCTTACACCTGGGACACCTTTTAGCACAGTCTCCATCATTTTTTGGAAAGCTGAAGGAGCAGAAGCTAAACCGTAAGGAACACGGTGGAATCTGAAAAGACCCTCATGCGTAATGAAGGCAGTCATGTCACGGCTATCAGCATGTAAGGGTAGTTGATGGTACGCGCATGTTAGATCAATAGTTGAAAATACAACTGCACCCCTCAACTCACTTAACAGTTCATCCATATGGGGTAATGGATGTTTGTCGACAATTAATGCTTTGTTCGGTTCACGAAGATCAACACAAAGTCTAATTTTTCCTCCTTTCTTTGTAGTGACTACTATTGGCGAAATCCAGGGGGAAGCATCAATTCGCTCAATAATACCTTGATTCAGCAGGGATTGTAGTTCCTCTGAAACTGCATTACGTACAGAAAAGGGAAGTCGACTGAGTTTTTGTTGAACTGGCACTGCATCATCATGAGCTTTGACCTTGTGCATGAAGCCTTTCATGCACCCCACAGGCTCAGCATTTGTAACACTGTGGACAGAAGCAGAGGTAGTAAAAACAGTAACAGTACAGTCATGGTTAATTGTCTATGTTAGTGCTTTAAGTACATCCATGCCTAATAAGGCAGATCCGTTTTTCACATCGTAGAGTGGAACAGTAGCAGACATTCCGTTTAGTGACACTTTAGCTGTGAGACATCCTAGAACTGGTATGTGTCCTCTCATGTACGTGGCCAATTGAACACTCGGCGCAGACAGTGGAGATGTACTGAAATAATGCCTGTACGAAGTCTCTGACAAAATCGAAACTGCAGAGCCTCCATAGACTTGCCTGTGTCAGTTGAAATGTGCACAAGACACTTAATCCTGTCAGCAGAATTTTCACAGTTCGTACTGCATATTTGTACTTCGGGCAGAACTGCGTGAACTGATGTCGTCGAACGGCACACTTTCGCAAAATGTGTCCTGTTTTGCCACATGAATTGCATTTCGCTTTAGATGCTGGACAATCAGTTGCATTTGTCAAGTGCTTAGTAGAGCTACATCTGTAACAAGTACACTGTGACGCAGTAGGCTGACTCAGTTTAGTTTTAGGTCTGTCTTTTGTAGTTAATCGAAAATGAGAAGTCTTTGAACTCACCGCACGTACCGGAGCAGTATCCCGAAGTAAATTCACATTGTGCAACGCTTGTTCAATCTGGCATGCAACAGTTAAACCAGCCTCCAACGAAGCAGGCTGATCCAGTAGAAGTTTTTCGCACACTGTTGTAGCGTACGCTTTCTCAATGAGCTGATCCCGGATCATTTCGTCCTCTACTGTACCATAAGCACAATCGATTGCCAATTCTCGTAACGCTGTAGTGTATTGTGCAATCGTTTCATCCCCGCGTTGAGCTCTCTGTCTGAACTGGTGACGTGCAACAACCACGTTGACTTTCGGAATGAAATGGGCTTCCAAAGAGTACATTGCTTCGTCATAAGTCGTACCAGTATTTTGCAAAGTGTAGAAAATACGCTGTCCTTCTGTCCCCAGGCAATGTAAAAGAACTGTGCGTCTTCGAGACATCGTCCAGGAGTCTCCTGACATGTTAATAGCCAGCATGTAGTTCTCGAAGATTCTTTTCCACGTGCAGAAGGCTATCGGTGGATCAGAAGCACATGGTAGGAACGGAGCAGGTGTGGGAAGACTCGCCATCGTCGCCAATTGTTGTATTTGGTAGTAAGCAGTTACTCTATTAAATCAGAGTATTGACGAGGTAAGTAAAATAACACAACTTCTTAATTTATCACTAATACATAAACTCATATTAAACATGTCTATCACGCTCATGTCCTTCTTCTTCCCCTCATCTTCTTCCCCTCCTCCTTGTACTCACTAGTGCCCTCTAGTGTAATTACACAAAACACAACCCATGGGTCACGACGAGGCGTTCCCCATAGCGACCCCTAGAGGACGCAGTTCGAAGTACCCACGAAAGGGAACAATACATTATGTATTTTATAGGGAAAATACTATAAGAAAAAGTGGGTTCTTTGAAAAAAAATTCTTACATTTTATAAATTACTTTAAATTATACATAAACCTTTCTGAGCAAAAACAAAAACAAAACAAAAAAACACCAAAATTAAAAAAGTTTTTGAACAGTAAGATTTTTAATGTTTTTTTAAGACGTCTCTTCTGTTCACCAAGTCTGCATTTTTTTTATCCAAAGTACTGTGCTGTATGTGATCAGTAGCATTTTGACATATTTTTACTATTCAAAATAACTGTTTTCTTTTTGAATATATTGTTAAATATAATTTATACCTGTGATCAAAGCTGAATTTTTAACATCGTCATTCCAGTCTTCAGTGTCACTTGATCCTTCAGAAATCATTTTAATATGCTGATTTGCTGCTCAAGAAACATTTATTATTATGTTTAAAACATCTGGGTAGAATTTTTTTTATTTTTTTTTTTTTTTTTGATAAATAGAAAGTTCAGGAGAACAGCATTTATCTGAAATAGAAATATTTTGTAACATTATAAATGTCTTTATCATCACTTTTGATCAATTTAAAGCATCCTTGCTAAATAAAAGCATTAATTTCTATCATTTAAAAAATATTACACTGACTTGAAGCTTTTGAATGGTATAGTGTATAATGTTACAAAAGCTTTTTATTTCAGATAAATGCTAATCTTTGGATCTTTCTATTAATCAAAGAATCCTGAAAAAATGTACTCAGCTGTTTTCAATATTGATGATGACGATAACAATAATAATAATAATAATAAATATTTCTTGAGCAAATCAGCATATTAGAATGATTTCTGAAGGATCATGTGACACTGAAGACTGGAGGAATGATGCTGAAAATTCCGTTTTGATCACAGGAATAAATTACATTTTAAAATATATTCATATAGAAAGCAAGTATTTTAAATAGTAAAAATATTTCACAATATTACTGCTTTTGCTGTATTTTGGATCAAATAAATGCAGACTTGGTGAGCAGAAGAGAATTCTTTAAAAAAGCATTAAAAGCCTTACTGTTCAAAAACGTTTGACTGGTAGTGTGTATATATATAATACACAATGTTTTATCAGAAAAAAAATCTTTCAATAACTGGAAACACTGCATCTGAAGATCTCTGCCAAAGTTATGTAACGTTTTGTGGAAATACATTTTCTGTGTGTGTCTCTAGCACCCTCTCCTGGTGTTTTTGGGGCGTACAGCTCACTTTTGGGCTGATTTGATGTGGGATGGGCTAGTAAGTAAACAGGTGTTGCAGGTTACTACGAGTCTTCAAAAAACTCTCAGTATGTGGCGTTTTAAAGAGAGAAAGATTGCGTGAAGTGTGGTGTGTGAAATTGCATGTTGAAGAAATAAGTGTGATTAGTGATTATTCAGAAAAACAGGAAGGTTTTTTTTTTTTTTAAAGGAATACACTCTATTCGAAATGAGATCATAGCATGCTACTGGCTATCCTCAAGCCCTTGTACTTTAGAGTTTTCTTGGGAGATTCTTTAATTTTTTATTTTTTTTTATTAGTCTCTCAACATGTCCTTTCCATGCTATCAGAAACACAACAGCTACTTTCAGACACATGCATGCAAAAACGAGCATTATGCGTGATACCCGAGAGCCATTTTGTTTGTTTAAAAGGTTCTTTCGTGGTAGACATGCTGCTAGTTCACACAATTAGGAGCAAACCGGTCTAAGTAAAGTTAATTAAACAAATACTGGTCTTTTCAGCTTAACGTTTTCTGTGTGTGTGTGTGTGTGCGCGCAGAGAGAGTAAAGAAGATGTGGGATGAATCACATTGCCAGCAAAGCTTTAGAAATCTGACTTCAAACATCCAGCCCACACATGAGTTTTAAATGGCAATAATCCTTCCACAAACAACTCCCCAAGAGCAAACAGACACGTAACAAAAGTCATTTGGATCCACTTCTGTAAAAGTCAAGTCACCTTTATTTATATAGCGCTTTTAACAATACAGATTGTGTCAAAGCAACTGAACAGCATTAACTGGGAAAATAGTGTCAATAATGCAAAATGACAATAGTTAACACATTTTTCAGTTAAAGGCAGTTCATCATTGAATTCAGTGACGTCATCATCCAGCTCAGCTCAGTTTAAATAGTATCTTTGCAATCAAGTCAACGATATCGCTGGAAATGAAGTGTCCCCAACTAAGCAAGCCAGAGGCGACAGCGGCAAGGAACCAAAACTCCATCGGTGACAGAATGGAGAAAAAACCTTGGGAGAAACCAGGCTCAGTCGGGGGGCCAGTTCTCCTCTGACCAGACAACCAGCAGTTCAATTTCAGGCTGCAGCAAAGTCACATTGTGCAGAGGACTCATCTGGTTCCTGTGGTCTTGAAAAATAAAAAGATATATCTCTTTTCGCTGTATAGAACAGACTGGAACTGTACTGCGTTGTAGTTTGGTCAACAGCACACTGTTTGATCCGATTGAGGAGCTCTGGCTGAAAAAGCAGTGGGCTGCTTGCTCTCCAGTCAGAAACTATTTCTATTCCAAAGTTTTTTTTTTTTTATTTGTTGCACTCATTGACGCAACATTTCCACAGAATGCAAGAGAAACGCCTTTATTTCTACATGTGGCCTGAAGGTGTCCCTATGCCCCCAGTAAAGGCATTTTACAGCCGTTAAAAAATGTACTAAGTTCTACAGTAAATGCTATTCATCTGTCAGAGTGAATAGACCTGCTCTTTGTTTTTGAAATGCTTTAACTTCACAATGAAAACAATGAAATATAAAAGGCAAAGAAAAACAAGATAAGATTAAAATACAAATATTTAAAACTGTATTTTTATTAAAAGTGAAAACAGTTCAAATATAAAATTATAAAGAAATAACTACACTATGGGGCCCAACAACAGCTGTTACTCTGCCAGCCAAAGCTCCACTGTCTTCCTCTCATACATGCTGCAAATGATTTACTAGTGAAGTTACTTTAATTTTTTTATTGTTTTAGTTTAATTTTTGGCTGCAGGCGCAGGGTAATAGCTTACATTTCTTTCCTCGTTTTTGAGTGAAGCCTTGTGCATGGGCTTCAGCTCTCCTCTTCGTCCTTCAGCTAGTTGTCAGAGGCACATCTCTCACGTTGTCTATAACCCCTGGGTTGTTTGGGCTCAGACCTGGACTTTCGTGGAATGAAGGTTTGAAGGCCGCTGAGTGTGCCTTCGCCTCCCTGAACTTTTCGACCACCATTTCAACGGATGTACCAAAAAGTTCAGAGGGCGAAACCGGGGCATTGACTGGAGCACCGCCATAGTGTGCAGCGAAGAAACAGCTTGACCTGCTGCTGTGTATGCCCTGCCATTCAATTTAGATGTAGCTTGAAGGGGCACGGATGGCAAGGAGGGAGTTTTGAGAGACGATGTCTCACCCATAGAGAGATAGCTAGCTAGCGTCTCTTCTACAGGGGGCATTCTCTCATAGCCGTTTTTGCGCATCACCTCTGTTCGCATAACTGGTATGCTGAAACTGATGGATGCGTGAGGAAAACGGCCTCTTCCATTCCTTCTCGATCTCAATATGGAGATCAGGAAGGAAAGGAAGGCTCACCTGAGCTGGAGGGTTATGGCCAGGAAGATAACGTTCCTCGAGACGACCTTGCGACGTCACTTCCTTAGTCCGCTTCCACGGCAAGTCAAGCCTTGCCATAGCGCGATCCATAACCTCTAAGAGCTCATCATACGCAGGGCAGGAGGATTGAGAAGGCTCAGCCTCAGCTTCTTCGCTCTCTTCATCCATTTATCCTGAACCGCAGGAAGCAGATGGCTGCCCCTCTTTACTCAAAAAGAGAGACAAACGAGAACGGAGCTTTTTCATTGGAAAACGCTCGCAATGCACGCAGATTGCCCTCTCGAGGACATTGCGTGTGTGCTCTTCGCCCAAACAAACAACACGATAAAATAGCGATGACACGGATGCACACACCTTCTAAATGCTCTGCTAGTGCTCGCCATAATGAATAGAGATGGCTCTTACATTTTCCTTGGAAATGCACGCTTCAAACAGAACAGTCAATGAAGACGAAGAATAGAATGATGTGTGCTCCCGGCGCCTATTTATACTATAGTCGCACTGGTTGTGACATCATGGCTGTCGCCGGCCAACGAGTTGGTGTTTTTTCAATGTATGCTTCAGACACGGGTCACGATGAGGGGTTCCCCATAGCGACCCCTAGAGGACGCAGTTCGAAGTTCCCATGAAAGGGAATCACCAACACAACTATTATAGTCAAGCAGAGGGACAAGAAGACAGTTTTCACAACAATTATGATGTTATTTGTGATCACATATGATCAACTGAGCATGTCAAAGAAGTAGGCCTACGTGTCATTTTTCACACACTCATCCTGTGACTCCACCTCCATAGTTGAAACCAGCAGATCATCTGTTGGCTCTACACAGTGGCGCAAAAACGGGGTATGCAGTATTTGCAGTGCATAGGGGCGCCACACATGGGGGGCGCCATTTTGTCAAAATCAATCTGTGAAAATCTTCTTTAATAAAACGTTATAAATAACCAAAAGCTTAGTTATTAAAAATAATCAATGCAACGTTTTTATTTAACTGTTTTTAGAATTTTAATGAGTTCAAAAAATTTATTAAAAACTTAATACGCGGAACGGCTGTATCTCTTTATGACCACAACAAATGGGAGACTTTACAGACGTGTACTTCAGGTCTGATGAGATATAAGTCAGTAAAACAAACTTTCCTGTCCTGTCAGCCGTTTTACTGTGCTCACGGCGCACCCTCTTCAACTGTACGCAAATATGAGGCGCACGCTCACACTTCATAAATAAACCGCACTAGAAACTGCAAGCATACATTGTTAGTTAAGTCACGAAATTACCAAAATGGCGATTAAACCTGCAAAACTGTGCATGCATGCATGTGCATTACATTTAAGAACGACTCTCAAATGCATGCAGCCTACTGAAATATTCTGCAATTCGAGATCACAGTAGGGCGCAAGATGATAGTAAGTAGGCCAAAAGTGAGCACAGTGCAGTTAAATGTATTAAAAAATTTGTGCAGATTTTCTAAGTACGAAAATTCAAAGAAACTGAAACCATATATTTAAATGCATGGGGAGAAAACTTTTTACATTCTTATTTTCCTTTTGTAAAGAGCTCGATTTAGGTATGACCAAAGTGCTGCAATGAATTCATTTTGACAACTAATAGCATGTCAAACATTGACTAACATTTTCAGAGTTCATTGATTATATAAAATTCAGTGAAGGTTGACTATAGTTATCTGCATGTCTCATCCATGAGTGGGCCTATGCAATGATGGAGAACAAGATTTTGGGGGGTGTTAAGACCCAGAACCAAGCTTATTGAGCAGTAAAGCTATAGTGAGCCCTTTTACTAAAATACCTGGAACCTAGGTAATACAAAAATAAAACAAAAATTGTCATTCAATCAGTATTACTTGATGTAATTCATAACTATCTCAATTACAATTAAGTACAAATTAATTGTATTCAGTTGTGTTTTAGGCACTAAAACAGTCCAGTACTTTATAGTCAAATCCATTTCTGTGCCACCCCAGACTGGTTGCTACCCCTTTCCTGGCCACCCCTATGAAAACATCCTGGCTCTGCCACTGCCTAAGAGGGCAAATTTATTAATATCAGTTTATTTCTGAGAATATTTATTTATTATTTCGGGGGGGTGACATGTTTGTGAATGGGCATTTGATTTACATTTGAGAGAAACTAAGATTGTAAACAAGGAAACAAACTAGCCATTTTTCAATAAAAATGCTGTTGTAAATTCAAAATAGGCCATCTGTGTTCAATGAGTTAATCTCTTGCTTCGTCATACTTCAATACAAAACAATGCTGAACTTTGGCAAAAAATAGATTTTTAAATGTTATAATAGTGATTTTATAATGTCTAAATATAAATCTATTAGCAAAACATGTGAAAAGAATTATATTGCAGCATGGAAATGGTAAATGAGCAGTGTTGGTGTTACTGTAATTTGATTTCTTTTTTTAGTAACGGAGTAATTTAACGTGTTATAATTTTCAAAATAGTAATTGGAGTATAGTTACAAGCCGAAGTCTCAATAGTTACTGCCACATTACATTGCTGACAGAATGCAGTGTTTTATCATCTAGAGGTTGTAAAAAGGATGTAGCACACACACTGTTGGGGCAAGTGCCAGTGGATTAGACACCTGCTCCCACAAGACCCGACGCAACAGAGCGCGGCGTGGGACAAGATTGCCGAGTGCTGGTGCGGGCGAGTAGACACTCGTGTGTGTGTGTGTGGGATGCGGGAGGATAAAATGATTCACGGGACTCCCGCAAAATAGAAATCTAAACAAAATATCTAAAACAAATAAATTGTTGTTCATCTATTGCACAAAAGCAACATGAACTAATATAAATCTAAACGATTAACAGGTGCAAGCCTATGCAGTTTCTATTTAGGTTTGCAGCGTTGAGCAATGCAGTGCTGAAATTTGCGTGCTCACGAATCCTCATTATAACACACGAATTGTAGACATTATGAAAGATTCATTATGCATATATTTATTGTGTTATAACAGATGTGTGAGAATGCGATGAACTGAGATGTCTTTCA
The DNA here is from genome assembly GCF_001515645.1 of Sinocyclocheilus grahami. NCBI lineage: Eukaryota > Metazoa > Chordata > Actinopteri > Cypriniformes > Cyprinidae > Sinocyclocheilus > Sinocyclocheilus grahami. The sequence continues at coordinate 59,386 of NW_015506296.1, forward strand.
GAGATTATTAATGCAGCGCTCTTTGCTGGCATTCTGTCATGCCAAACCATGCACGCAGCAGTGCTCTGATGCTTTAATAACAAATATTTATCGGGAGTGTGTATGCTGGGATTTCATAAATGTCATGGAGAAAAAAGTAACTTAACTAGTAATGTAACTAATTACTTTTGAAATAAAGCAGCCTAATCAGAACAGTAACGTGATTACTTTTAAGAGGAGTAATCAGTAATTTGATTACATTTTCAGAGTTACACTGTAAATGAGACAAATGATCCTCTGGGAATCATGACATTCATTTTAATAGTATTTGTTTTTCAGCCAGGTGAAATCTTGGCAGAAATCTTCCACTTAACATGGCAAATTGTCCATGAATGATCTCTTTAAGTAAAAAAAAAAAAAAAAAAAAATGCAGCTGTTCTTTAAAATAAATTTTTATATATAAAAATGTGCAAAAATATTAATAATTTGAGGCAAATTATATATAGTGTGTATATATATATATATATATATATATATATATATATATATATATATATATATATATTTAAAAAATATATCTTCA